>NC_053023.1:305277557-305366890 GCF_003073215.2 Triticum urartu
AAGCAGATACAACTCCCCTATCCCTCTAGTAATTTTGTTTCTCAGTGACCTTTTCAGCTTGTTCACTCTGATGTATGGGGTCCTGCCCCCTTTGTTTCGAAAGGGGTTCACAAATATTATATAATCTTCATCAATGATTTTCTCACCACTTGGATCTACTTGATGTCATCTCGTAGTCAAGTGCTTCAAAGTTACAAGTCTTCCGCTACCATGGTTCGCATTCTGTATGAATCCTCCGTTCGAGTTTTTCGCACGGATTCAGCTCGCGAGTACCTATCTCGTGAGCTTCATGGTTTTCTTGCTGAACACGGCACCCTTCCTCGGTATTCCTATCCAGGCACCCATGCTCGAAATGGGGTGGCTGGACGCAAACATCGCCACATCCTTGAGACTGTCTTCTGTTCCCCCCCCCCCCCCCCCCCCCCCCCACACACACACACACACTTTTGGGCTGAAAGTGTCTCTAATGTTGTTTATATCATTAATATTCAGTTTTCTGTTCTCAGGGGGATAACCAGTTGATCATCTAGGTGATGGTCCAGCTAATTATAGTGCTATACGCCTTTTTGGGGGTGCCTGTTTTGTTCTTCTCCACCCTCACGAACAGCTCAATATGTTGAAGGTGTTTTCCTTGGCTACAATTTAGAGCACAAGGGTTACCGTTGTCAAACCCTATTGCTCAAAGACTGGGGATCTCCAAAGATGTCACTTTTGACAAGTCTCGCCACTTCTACCCTTGTCATTCTTCTACTGCAACCAATGAGACTATTCCTTCGTCTGCTCATGAGCTTCAACTTACACAGGATGAGGTTTCTGTTCCTGACTCTCCTACCCGGGTTGAGTCATTCACTCTCTCTCCTTTTCCATTTGTCTACTCCCATCGTGCTCAACACCCTTCTCCCTCTGATGCACCACCTTCCACTTCCACTCCTTCCTCGTTGGGTCCCGTTGCTTCAGGGTCACCTGCTCCCCCTTGCTCCTCAATATAATCCGAGTGACTGCCACTCTCCAGCCTCCTATGTTGTTGTTGCTACCACTATTGTTGAGTCGTATCACGAGGCGGTTGCGGAGAGGCACTTGGGGCCTTCTACCACTGCCTACAGGCATTAGACCCATCACTTGCAAAGGGTCTACAAGGTTAAGACAAGTTCAGATGGTTCTCTCGAGCACTACAAAGCTCGTCTTGTTGTGTGTGGCTTCCAGCAGGAGTATGGTCATGACTATGATGAGACCTTTGCTCATGTTGCTCAGATGACCACTCTTCACACTCTTTTGGCTGTTGCAGTTGTTCGGTAGTGGTCCATCTCTCAATTGGATGTCAAGAATGCATTCCTAAAAGGTGACCTACGGGAAGTGGTCCATATGCAGCTGCCTCCTAGATATACTCTCTCTAATGGCATTGTTTGTTGCCTTTGGTGCTCTCTTTACGGGCTGAAACAAGCTCCCCGTGCATGTTTCGGCGTTTCTCGGACGTCATCACAGGGACTGGACTCTCTGCTACTGCTCATGATCCTACTTTGTTTATTCACACTTCTCATGCTCGCACTCTTTTGCTACTCTGTGTTGATGACATGATTATCACAGGGGATGACCACCAATTCATTGATTTTGTCAAGAGTCGCCGAAATGAGCAATTCTTGATGCCTGATTTGGGTTCTCTTCACTACTTTCTAGGACTTGAGATCATTTCTTCCCTGAAGGCACTTGTTCCAAGATCTTCCGCCTCACTGATCAGTGCACGGTTGACACTCCTATGGAGTTTGGTCTTCATCTTCGTCCTATTGAGGGTGAACCCCTTGCGGATCCCGCTCACTACCATCATCTTGTCGGGAGCCTTGTCTATCTAGGCATCATTCACCCTCACATTTCTTAAGTTGTGCACATTATGAGTCCGTTAGTCTATGCTCCCACTCAACTTCACTACAGCCATCTTCTTGTTCTTCGTTATCTTCGTTGGAATGTGACTCTGCTTATCCTTCCCTTGCTCCAGCTGTCTTTAGCTTCAGACCTGCTGTGACACGATCTGGGCCACAATGATCGCCGCTCTCTCTCTCTCAAACCTATTGTGTTTCTCTTGGCTCCTCTCTCTATCAAGAAGCAAACTGGTGTATCTCGCTCCAATGTTGAGGCTGAGCTGCGTGTTATGGCGTCCGTGAATGCAAAGATCACTTGGCTACGTTGGCTTCTTCAGGACTTTGGTGTTTCCACAACTACACCGACCCCTTTGCTCTTTGATAACACTGGGGCGCTCAGCATTACTCGTGATCATGTGAAGCATGAGCTCACCAAGCACGTCCGTGTTGATGCCTCCTACATGCGTCCTCGGGTGCAAGAGCAAGAGAGGTAGGTGGCCCTAAAGTATGTGCCCTCGAAGCTTCAGCTCGCTGCTTTTCTGACAGAAGGTCAGACATGGTCACAACGCATCTTCTTCCTGTCCAAACTCGGTGTCCAAGATCCCCCTTGAGTTTGAGGGGGGGGGGGGGGGTGTTAGACCAGGGCTGTGTTTTGTGTGTAGTTGCCATATTGCATAGAGGCTTCTTTGCTTATTTCCCTCTTGGGTATATGTACTGGTTGTTGGCCTCACTCAATACAAGAAGCTTAGTTCATAACGCCCGCTAGCTACTTCAGCTTGGTGTTTTTATATAAGATAATGGACTAGATCTTGTGTTCTTAGTTTTGAACTGAACCCATATGCTGCCATATCACCAATATTTGCGTCGAGCGATATTCAGCTCGGCACGTTGAAGTAGTTCCTTCACCAATAGTGTTGTACACTCTGCAGCAGCAAGGTGGAGTTGTTCCTCCACAACCTTGTGCTGCTTGAGGTGATACCAGAGCCTTGTTGATCAATAGTAGTTCTCGGTGTCCTCTTTGAAAGTGAGTTGTAGCAAGTGATGGAGCAACGGGAGAAGAGGATGGATGCAGCGTAACAACACACTAAAACACTACATGAGGATCCTAGCGGAGATTTGATTAGCTAGTTGAGATGATAAGAAAGGATGTTCCACATGTTGCCAATGAAAATGGTGTAGCTGACGTAGGCTACGGAGGTTGCAGGGTGGGATACTCAGAGAACACAAGGGTTGCCGCCTGTAGGCGTCGTGGTAAAGTAGAAGGGTAGTGGGGAAAGATTGAAGAA
Source organism: Triticum urartu (assembly GCF_003073215.2). NCBI lineage: Eukaryota > Viridiplantae > Streptophyta > Magnoliopsida > Poales > Poaceae > Triticum > Triticum urartu. Next base: position 305,280,697 of record NC_053023.1, read on the forward strand.
TTAGAGGGGTAGAAGAGAACAATAGGTAGGAACTAGGTATTTCATTGCTTGCCTCCGTACAAGGGGGATACATCCTTATATACACCCTTTAAGTACTTCAACACACCCTGGATACTTCTAGACTAGGCTGGATCCATCTAAAGAGATAACTAGACTGCCCACAAATAGAGTCTTCTACTAGGACACATACACCCTAGATACTTCTAGACTAGGTTGGGTTCATCAAGGAGATAACTAGAGGTCTTCCCACAAACAGATTCTTCTACCAGGACGCACACACCCTGGATTCTTCTAGACTAAGCTTGAAGACAACTGTACTCTAAGATGACACAACATTACTCCCCCCTTGCAGATACAACTCGTCATCCAGCTGTAGTTCATGGCGGATCTTCCTCGTCATCGCCATCATTTACTTCAAGGCAAAAAAGGCGTGGGCGACGACGGCCTCTTGAGAATCTTTCATCGCAATTTGAAATACAATCTGTTTTCCCTTCTTTCTGCCATCTCTGCACTTGGCAATCGGCGAACGTGTGTTCTTCCCCAAAGGAGCTTTAGCATTCCATACCTTGTTATTGTTCGATAGGCATGGATGACTTGTCATTGGAGGCCGTAGCTATGATGGTTGCTCGTTATTCATACACACAAGCTAGGCTCATGGCCACTTGTAGGCCAGAAGGGTTATGAAGTTCCACATTGACTCGTAGTAGATCAATCAACCTGGACGTGAAAAGTTGAACCTGCTGCGGCATTGAGAGGGGGTCAACACGACAAAGTAGTGCTTGAAACCTCTCTATGTATTTTGCAACAGATCCCATCTGTTTGAAGCACGCAAGTTCTCCTAATGGATTGGTCCGAATAGGAGGACGAAACCGTAGTTGACACCGCTCCTTCGATGCTTTGCCCCTAAAAATTGCTCACCAGTTCAACCAAACCAGCGGGTCATCCTCACCACTAAATGATAGAAAATCCAATTTGTCGTATCAAGGCACTCTCACGGTGTTAGCAACATGAACCACCGATGGAGGAACATGTGAGACACCAGACTTGAGGGGCCTAGGTGGCATTTGTTGCAGTGGAAACAAAAATCATGTCTGTGAATTGGGAGACACTATCCGTAAGCCTTGCATCGTGTGGGATGATGTGATGATGTCTGGGAGCATGGCACTTGGTGTTGTGCCAAGATTGTGGAAAATACATAGAAGAACCTGGGTACCAGCGCACCCTATATGCGAAAAAAAATAGTAATTCAAAAAAAGTTCAAAAAATCTCGAGACTTTTTTGGTATCCAACATGATCAAATATTGTGGTCGTATAAAAAGATTCGTCAAAGAAAGACTTTCGTTGTATCCTAGGTCAAAGATTCAGCAAAAAACGCTATATACAAGTACTATTCACGCTATATTGTCTTCATAAACTTGTCTCTTTTGCCCGGAAGTCAATAGGAATCATTTCTTGTCCAAACTTTTTATATGAGTACAATACCTAATCATGTTTGATTCCAAAAAAGATTTGGATTTTTTTAACTTTTTTTGAATTACTAAATTTTTTGGCGCATATAGGGTGCGCGGGAACCCGAGAGCACCAAGTTCCTGTCCGCGTTTGTGTCGTTGTTGTCACTAGGTTGGCGGCCAAATCTGCTGATTTGTTGCCGTTCAGGAAGGGTAAGGATGAAGGGCGCTACAAGATGCCATCGCCTCCTCCCGGCACACCTGACCTCTCCTTCAATGCCTTGACTCGCAGATCCAGCGATGCAAACTCCTTGGTGAATTTGTCGATCGGCTATGCGCTGCCAAGACTTCATCATTAAAATTGATCTTTCTTTCAGGCACATTGTCAACCATGGGCTCTGGCGCTGATACCAGATGTTGCTGCTGACACTGGCTACGGAGGTTGTAGGGTGGTATACTCAAAGGACAAGAGGTTCGTTGCCATGTAGGTGCCGTCGTACAGTATAGGGGTTAGTGGGGAAAGATTGGAGAATTACTAAGGTAGAAGAGAAGCATAGGTAGAAACTAGATATTCATTGCTTCCCTCCTTACAATGGGGATACATGCTTATATGGACCCTTTAAGTACTTCAACACACCTACTTCTAGATGGGTCCATCTAAGAGACAACTTTCATCTAGGAGATGTGATAAGGATCAACGTGATGATCCTGTAGTTTTTGCCCGATCTTTCACCGCAAGACAATTAGATAGCAAACCTTCTAATCACGTGATCAACCATGCAACCTGAAGATGAGGAAACGAATCCAGCAAGCAACTTGAAGATGAACAACACGCCTCTAACCTTGGCACGATAATTCTTGATCACACAAGAACCTTCATGCAATCATCACTTTATTTGATAAATAGCAGCGCCGTCCCTGGAGGGATGATTCACCACGTGGACACAATGTTCAAAACTCGATCTAAAAATTTGACCCCCTCTAAACCTAGCCACTGGCCTCCTTATATAGGCATCTAGAAAACTAGTCGGTTGGACAGGCTCACACCGAACACACAAAATAAAATTCCTGAATGGCCCATATCATGACCCGGAAATAAAATAGATAAAACTGGAACCAACTAAGTACATGGTTCGGTCACCCCCTTTGGCACACCTCTAACTTGGAGGAGTCCTGAAGTTGGGCTTCACCTCCTTCATGGGAACAACATGAGGTACTGGGATGCCCTCATCATCCTCCCCCCGTTGAAAAGGCGTTGTCCTCAACGCTGGAGGGTCTTCTCTAATGGCTGGCATCAAATCAGCAATAATGGCACGCTTCGCCGCCATCTGCAAGTCTCGCTGACCTGCCACACCACCTCCTCCCTCTCGGCTACCTGTACTTGTCACCGCCGATGGCACCACCTTCCGTCGCCACATAAGCTTGGACTTAGGCGCCAACAGCTTCTTCTCCACTGTCGATGGAGCTCGTTGTCGCTGAACGTGGAACTTCTTTGTACAACCCTGCAAAATAGGAGCAATGCACGGGCCACACAATTGACGAACACATCCATCTTTGCCTGTGTGCATACGCATAACTGCTCCAATAAATCTCCCCCCTACTGGTCCAACAAACATGCAGTCTACTACCCGCTCCTCCATAAGCACCGAGACATGAGCAGCACAACTATCATCTATCTGAACACCTTGGCCGACACAAATTAGAAGTGTAGGATTAGCTGCAATCTTTGTCATCTCACCACTAAGAGGCTTGGCATCAACCGACTTGTCATTAACAGGCACAACTGGCTTGTCATCGACAGGCACGGCTGAAACAATATTAGTACTAACACTCCTCCCATCATGCTCCTCCTTCGGAAGCTCAACTATCCTTTGTTTTGGCTTGGCCTTGTGCACTTTCTCCTTGCGCTGTTGCGCATCACCAACACCACATCCGACTTGATATGATCATCTGTCATAGGCTTCAACATCCATTGTTTGCCATCATGCAAAAATGTATATATATATATATATATATATACATATATAATATATATATATATATATATATTTGCTCTCTCAGCATAGATAGCATTGTGATCATACACCCAAGTAACAATCCACACACCTCTAGTGGCAATACATCGCATTCCACCTCATTAGGATACTCACCAACTGTAAATGGCACACGCGCCTTATGTGTAACCTTTAGCATACCGCAGCTATTCAACCACTCTAGATACTTAGGTTCAGGAATACGCCAAGTGGACAACCCCAAAGATGCCACCATTGCCTTGCTTATGCCATTGGTACAGCTACCACCGTCAATCATCAACTTGCATGCCTTGCCCTTGATCATGCACTGTGTCTGAAATAAATTCCAACGCTGGCCTCTATCAACTGTCATGCAAGCATCACCATGTACCGGCTTGAGTTGCACATTCAGCCCGATCAATGGTATAACGTCATCCATCAAAATTGTGTCAGCATCAGCCTTGTCCTCCTTAGAACCAGTATGCGTTGTCGCTGCCTCATTGACATCATCTATCTGAACCACAGACGTGTCCTTGCAAATTACCTTCGCAGAAGGCTGCACAGTATGTGCGGGAAAAATTGTGATGGGCTTTCTTAATTCCGCTTGCATCTTTTTAATGATCTGTTGTATATCAGCAATATCAGTTCGAGCCAGCTCCTTAGACTTCTCATCCAACCGAGAAAACCATGTGGAAGGCATCTTCCAATTTGCAAAGAGAAAATAAAATCACTATTTTTTTCTGTTAATTAGACTCACGTACAAGGGAACCAACGTGAGTTGGTAGAGAATTTCCGATCTACTAATACGTACGTGTGTCCAACTAACCAGATTAATCCAAACGCCAAACGACTGCTTCTCTACTTGCTGATCGTTCTTTTCTCACACAAAATTGCAACAATAACTGGGCCAAAAAAATAGTGAGTAAAAGCAATAACAATCCGGTCTGTACCTCTCTCTTGATCTTGTTCCTTTTTTATTTCTCACACAAAAAGCTCCACCAAAAGCGGATAGATTGATCTGAAGCAAACTCCTTTTTTTCTATTATGGCCAGACTTTTCCACGTACATACGCTAACCACCGATTCCTATCCAACACTGAAACAAACAAACTGATCTCACCAAAAAAACTGATCAGATCCGTGCGCAAACCCAGCTGCTTCGTTTGAATCTTTTCCTCGCTTGATCCTGGACTGCACGCACGGGAGAAACGGATCCAATCTGATCGATCGGAAAAATAAGTTTTGGCGCCTGTATGTATTCCGAGAACAGAGGAAATCGATCTTGTCACAAATGAAACGGAAATCAATTAGACCCAATCTTCAATCTACGTGCAAGCTCCTCGGCGGCACCAACAACTATCCACAGCAGATCTTCAAAGCCTCGGCAATCTACGAGTGCTATAGCAAACACCAGCAGATCAATTTCAATAAGACGAACACGCGGTGACAAACCCAGTAATCTGATACCACATGATAAGGATCAACGTGATGATCCTATAGTTTTTGCCCGATCTTTCACCGCAAGACAATTAGATAGCAAACCTTCTAATCACGTGATCAATCCACGCAACCTGAAGATGAGGAAACGAATCCAGCAAGCAACGTGAAGATGAACAACACGCCTCTAACCTTGGCACGATAATCCTTGATCACACAAGAACCTTCATGCAATCATCACTTTATTTGATAAACAACAGCGCCGTCCCCGGAGGGATGATTCACACGTGGACACAATGTTGAAAACTCGATCTAAAAATTTGACCCCCTCTAAACCTAGCCACTGGCCTCCTCATATAAGCATCTAGAAAACTAGTCGGTTGGACAGGCCCACACTAAAACACACAAAATAAAAATCCTAAGTGGCCCATATCATGACCTGGAAATAAAATAGTAAAACTGGAACCGACCAAGTACATGGTTCGGTCACCCCCTTTGGCACACCTCTAACTTGGAGGAGTCCTGAAGTTGGGCTTCACCTCCTCCTTCATGGGAACAACATGAGGTACTGGGATGCCCTCATCAAGATGACTGGACTCTTCCGGCAAACAAATTCTTTTACCAGGACACACACACACATTAGATACTTCTAGATTAAGCTTGATAGACAACTGGACTCTAAGATGCCATTTATTACAAGAGGAAGATGTTCCGACGACGAAGATGGGGGTAATCTTGGAGCAAGAGTACCACAACAACGTGCAGTTTAGCGTACTTCAAGAAGGCCAGTGCCTTGAAGAACCTGATCTCTATGCATATCCTAGAGTACCCAACCCTACATATGCAAGAGAAAGATATAAGGTGAAAGTTGAGATCCCTACTTTTAATGCGGTGTTGATATTGAAGTGTGCCTTGATCGACTATGTAAAGTGGAGACTTTCTTTAAGGTCATGAATATTCCAGAAGATCATAGAGCTCCTTTGGTCGCAAACAAGCTAAAAGGTTAGCAAAGTATAGACTAAGAACTTGAAAGAGGTTTGCTCAATCTACCTTCCCCTAAGGGGATCAAGACCTCCATCTGGGAGAAGAATTCCCAATGATTACAAGCCAGCCCTCCTCTCTTTGGGTTGGGGAAGAACTATCTCTCAAGACCTCCATCTCTTTTAGATTTGGGGATGAACAGCCTCGTCTTGCCTTTTACCATTGCTTGCTTGTTGGATCTAAGTTGCACATCATGTATTGACTTTGTGCTATGAGTGTGTACTTGGTAGTGCATTTTTGCCTTGTGTGTGTTTCCTCTTGTTCTTTGTGTTCAATTGTTCATCCATGAATCCAATTCCAATTATGAAGATCGGCCAGCCCTATGGCTTGCCTCGTATCAGATCTTGGACTAGACCTTATGTTCTAAGAGTTCTGGACTGAACTTCTGCTACCACATTGGCCTATATTTGCATCTTGAGCGATATCTACCACAACACTTTGAAGCAGTTACTTCAAGACTTGTGTTGTACACTCGGTAGGGGCAAAGTGGAGTTATTCCACCACAAACCTGTGTTGCTTTAAATATTTGACGTTTCATAAAAACCAAATCAACACCATAAAACCATTTTGATGTGTCATCCAAGTGTGGCATGTAATCGCTCTTCAAGGTAAAATGGTATGTTAGGAAAAAACTAATGTTACCAACAATAAGAGTAATAATATGGATATCCTCTCCTGTATTGAGCACTATGTTATTTATCATCTACATTTCGAAGTACATATTGAACGAAGGTGAGTTAGAAAGTTCATATATAAGCATTTTTTGTCAACTTTTTACAGCTATCAACATGTATGCGGAAGTATGCCTACATATTGAGGTTGTAAAAATCAGTACTTTGTCACTTGACAATTCGTCACATCCAATGAAAGGTGTCTAGTTTCAATAATGGTTGCTAGTATACCTTAAGCCGGCAGGAGAGATCTTTAAACCCCTGCACAAGTTGAGGCCATAGCCTCTCCCTGTCCGCACTATCCATGCACTCAAGCTTACCCATCGCCTCTGCCCACATGATCTACACCCACAAGACCACAATTAACATGATCATGTTATGATATCCAGGAACAGCACCACGAAAGGGAAAAACATGGATTGAACTAATTTATCCAACTACGCACATCAGATGCTGCTACAGGCTTCACCCTTTGTGAAGGATCTGTCACGCTAAACAATAGATGCTGCCATCAAAACAGACAGAAAAGCATAAAAGAAGTCACATTAACCAGAATCTTTGCAACACAAATACCAAAGTTGCTAGGAGAATCTCACCCTAAAAGCATAGCGAGGGTTGCCTGGGTCCTCCTTGTACGCATCCACCATAGCCTATAAGAACTTAAAAATACCAAGTTTTCGAACCGTTCCTTCCTCAAACCATTAAAAAGGGGCCAACATTTCTACTAGGGTTGCGGACCTGAATGTCGCGGTCGGAGGGCGAGAGCGGCAGCGGCGCAACTGGGGCCATCTGAGTGGTAATCTGCCCGCCAGCCCCGCCGCCGAAACCAAAAGGCGAAGGGGACGGAGTCACCTGCTGCTGGAACCCAAAGGGTGACGGCGATGACGACGGCAGCGCTCCGAACGCCGGGGTCGACGATGGCGTGCCAAACGTCGGGCTCGAAGTGGGCGTCCAAAACGACGGCGTAGAGGAGGGTGCGCCGAAGGCAGGGGTGGATGAAGGGACTCCGAAGGCCGGGGTGGACGAGGGCGCGCCAAATGCCGGCGTGGAGGAAGGGGTGCCGAAGGCAGGGGTAGTGGAGGGAGTTCCGAAAGAGGGCGCAGAAGAGGGCGTCCCGAAGAGGGAGGGAGAGTTGGGGGTCCCGAACATGGCGGCCGACGCAGGGGACCAGCGATCACCGGCGGCGAGGGTTACGGGGTTTAGGGTTTCTCGGGGAGAGACAGCGGAGCGGATCGACCGGAGCGGAAACCGGGGAAAGGGGCGGCAATACTGGAAAAGGAAAGAGGAAATGCTATATGGGAACGTCGGATTTTAATTTTCCTGAAAGCTTAAAAGTGCACGCGCACTATTTGACAAGAACGAGCGGCCGCGCTACGCGACAAGCGACAGCGATCACACGCTCGTTCCATCTCTCAACTGGAAAAAAAGGAAAAACAAATCTTATCCACCCACTCCCGAGCCCCACGGCCACGACCTTCCTTCTCCACTGACCACCGCCGCCGCGCACCCCGTCTCCTGACGACGCCAACTCGCCGTCGCCGACCTGCTCGTCATGGTTGCCCATCGCTACCCCAGCAGTCCTCGCGTCTTCCCCACCACCATGAGCCACCACGGGAAGCAGTCCCCGACCTCCGGCGGCGCTGCGACTCATCTTCTGCCACGGGCACATGCCTTTCCACCGTTTAGCGCCGCTCCCCTCGACTACTGCCTCCCCTGCCGATTCGGCAGCGCGGCCAGGTACCTTGCCCCCGCTGCACAAGACTCCAGTGGGGCTTGAACGAGCTCCTGGCAGCTCCGCACGGTTGTGAATCCTCACATGCAGGTAATATTCCCCTTCCTTTTCTCCACTGATCTATCTCTCCCCCTAAACACCCTCCCTGATCTCTCCCCCTCCTCTCTCTCTCTCTTCATTGGTCGCCTCGAGAGGATTCAGCCGTGAACTTGTTTAGGTTTACAAGAATGAAAGTTATTGGATCTAAATCTGGTTGGTACTAGTAATCTGCCTTTGCTGTCATTTTTCTACTTCATAAATTTACTCTGGAAAGTTCATGTATTTAGTAGCCTGTACTTGGGAATTTTACTTGCAATGTTGATTCAACATGGGTTTCTATGCAAGTTGAAGTAGAAAATGCAAATTTTGTAGCTTAACAGTTGTAATCTGATCTTACCAGATATTGATGGGAGCAATCAGACTTTTGATGTATATGCAGTTTATCTATGTTATCGACAATTTTTCATTCAGTCATCTAATCCACCTTCACTTATGCATGTATAGTCTGCTACCTTACCCAAATAGTACTAGTACTAAAATATTAACAACATTTTCATTCTCAAAGATTGTTAACTCAACCCCTTCTAGGTATTTTTCCAGGAAAAAACAGTCAAATTCATTGTACAGATGCATCATGTTTGTGATCCTGCTAGTCAACCTCTGGTATGATGCTTGGAATTTTGATGATTGGAGTGTTGATATGTACAGGAGTTTCAGCTTCTTGCTCAAGGAGCTACGGCGATTAGGATTAGTGGTCGGTTTGTACGGCGATTGGGACTTTAGTTGTGGGTTTGAATTGGATTTTCACGGCGAGCTGTTCTAATTTTGTCACTATTGGTATGGTTTAGGATCCTATTTTGATCCATCTATTCTTGCCTACACTGCAATTGTCTCGTTAAACATGATACTCGCTGTAGAGCTTCATTACATTATGTACATTTTTTCTTCATAAATACATCTATGCGGTTTCTCTGTTTTCTCGTAAGTTGCATGCATATAAGTAACCAGTTGGCTAGTTAGTTGTAATAGTTGCATGGGATCGCAAACATAGTTGGATGACGCATATACATATCTCAGTTGGCTAGCCAACTTATGAAGTTGTACAGTGAGGGCTAACCAGTTGCACAAGCGATAGTATTTAGATGGATGCACTGTGTAAACTATGTCCAAGCGGCATGTATATTTTTTGGTTGCACACTCATATGTGCCCTGTTGTCAAGGGTATACGTTCGTATAGGAGTACATATCCTAGTTGGCTTAGCCACACTTATACAGTTGCACGAGGAAGGGCTTTCTAGGTGCACGGTTGATGGCTAATTTAGTTTTGGCTCCGGTGCCTAAATCATGTTGAGACGGTGTGTATGCTAATTTTTTTGGCTGCACGCTCATGTGTGCCCAGTTGGACATATAATGCATCAAGTTGCACGCTGAGTGGTATGCACACAGTAGTACAGTAGTTCCAAGTATCACTGAGTGAAAGACTACTGCATATAGGTGAGTTTGTAGCAGGCTAGCATCTGTAGCAGCCTATTTTATAAAATCAAACTGAGTTCAATTAGTTCGGACAAAGAAAAGACTGTATTTGTTCAAAGGTGTCTTATTTACAGATTATATTTGTTAAGTGTCATTTTTTTTAAAGATGGACCCCATTTAGAGTTTGGCACAGGGCCTCTGATTTTGCCGGCCCGGCCCTGAGGGAGAGGTATCCTCAATTTTTATAGATGCATCCTGAACTTTTTTTAGTTGCACAACAATCAATTAGGAGTTGGTATCCTCAACTTTTCAAATAGTTGCACAACAGTATCATACGAGTTGGCATCCTCAACTTTCATAGTTGCACCAGAACCATTTGGGAGTTGGCAGTCTCAACTTTTTAAATAGTCCCACAACAACATCATATGAGTTGGCACCCTCAACTATTTTAGTTGCACAAGAACCAATCAAGAGTTGGCATCCCGGCCTTTTTTAATAGTTGGACAACAATGTCACATGAGTTGGCATCTTCAACTCCTTTAGTTGCACAAGAACCATTCAATAGTTGGCATCCTCATGTGTTCACATGCATCTGATTTTCACTTGAATGTAGTTGCACTACTTATTTGGAAGATTATAATCTTTTAAAATTTACTATTGTTTCATTTCTTATGTTCAAACATGCTAAATTCATCATGTTCATCAGTTCAAAATTTATTACATAGTTGCACACACATGCAACATGAATTGCATGCAGGAGTACTTCCAGTTGCACAAAATGGATGATGTAGTTGCACAATAGCCAACATAAGTTTTTTTCTGGATTTTTGCATACATTTTTTTAAGATAAAACCAAAATGAATTTGAAATTATATGAGTTGGCATCTTTAACTTTTATATGAGTTGAAGATGCCAACTAAGTTGAAGATGCCAACTACTAAAATTCAAACCCCACAAGTAGATGGATGTGGGAATGTTGTCAGTTGCACACTTGTAGTGGATAAGTTGCACAGATACAACAGAGTTGGTTCATTTTTTCTCAGGCTTCTTTTTTGCATCATGTGCAGGTTTTACAGGTTGTGGGGGTTGAAGAGCTGCTGTAGATTCATACACATAATTCACAGCTACAAAGTCGCATATAGTACGGTGTTGAAAGATCAAAGGAAAAAAACACATGCAAACCAGATTCTTGTCTAGATGGTAGTTATGTTTTCATAGTACCTATAACATACTTTTCCTTTTCTTCTTTGTCACATGGACACCGGCTCTTCTGCATTGTTTGTGAAATAAGACTATCTATGTGCTCTCTCGTATATACTTGCACATTTTTTACGTTTTGTTTCACACACTGCTGCAAATATTGGCTTGTCCCATGATGTAGTTGCACAAAAATCAATTAAAATTTCACAGGTACAAGATCTCCCTTTTCTTTATCTTTGTTTATGCTCTGTTAAACTATGGAGAAGCTAATTTTGCAAAGCTAAATTTGGTGAGGGCCTGAGGGGAAAAGGGAAAGTCAAGGAGGGAGGATCTGAATAGGAGGAGAAAAGGATCACCACTTTTTTCACCCGTGTTGGTGCTACCTGGTACGTTCTGTTATGTCCTCCCACTTTCTTCTTTTTTCCACAGCAAATTGTTCAAGATCTGCTATTATTTCATTTTGATTCATCTGCCATGGCAGCCCTGGCGATGGAGATCCAGACTTGGGAGAATATTTCGTCCATGGCTTCATGCACTCCTTATGGCGGCTTCAAAGTCCTGAAATCATCACTTGTAACTCCGTTCTTGATCCCCTTGCGCATGCCATCAACTTCATGCGTGTTCTTGCTCCAATGTTCATCCTTCTCCAAGCTAGGCCCTTCATTTGAAAGCAAAACAAATGTATCCAATTTAGGCAGCATCATAATCTCATGAACATTAGAATCATTACCAAGAAACGAAAGTACCTGGTAATTTAATTGGCGTGCGCGAGCTCTAGTAATTGGTCCAGTATATGTAACAGTAGGGGCTGTGGGTGTAAAAATGGTATTGATGTCCTCATCACCATTGTTTCATGGGGAAGAAGGTGGGTGCATGCAAGGGCGGGGAAAAGGTTGGTGGCCATGGAGCGTGAGTGCTTCAGAGGGAGGGAAGGGCACGTGATGGCCTGGGGACCATGTCCAGTGTGTGGCTTGTTGGGTTGACTCGCATCTGTTGCTACCACGGGAGCGCTTTCCTTTTGGGGATGGGGGGACCGAATCTTTCCTTTTTCTGACGGCCGCCCGGGAGCGCTAGCGAGCCAATGGGCGCTCGCTAGACGCGTCCTTTATTTTTTACTAGTAGAACCCTGTGCGTTGCCACTTGCCACGGACTCTAAAAAACTATGCTACTCACTGAGCTACAATAACCGAGAACAATGCACATCTCAGCTAGCACCTTTTTTTAGAGTCAGTTAACACACATCATACCATCAAAGAAAATAATAATGGACATTTGACAGCTAAAAACATATTATTAAAATCAACTAGTAGTTGAATGGTTAGGAGGGTTATGGTATCCATCCATGTGTCAGTGCGTTCTTATCTGTATTTCTCTAAATTTTTATCAAGACATAAGACAATTCTCATTATTTTACGCTTTCTTAATTCAAATACAAACACATCATTGAAGTCTTGAGTTTGTGTCACTACTCTTATTCCTTAACCGTTCAATTTTCTGTGGGAAGCATATTGGAGCTACCGTTGGTATGTGGTTAGTCCCCTAAAATAATTACTCGGTTCTTACGATAATTGAATTACCCGTGCGTTACAACCGGGGCATATATACTTTGGTCTTTCAACATCAATTGTGTCTAATACGTACCTTTAAGATTCTCATACATATCAGATGGTGTTGTCGACATCTTTTTACCATTAAACCACTCTTCTTGTTCCTTTCTTCTACCCATTGTCTCCGCCTATGCATCTCCTCGGTCCAAGCTCGCAATCTCTCTTTCCCTTTCCAAACTATGCACTATTCATTACAACATGTAGGTGCTTACAAATGCAAGAAACATCAACATTTGTTAATCCACAAAATTCAAGGGAACCCTCAATATTGCTATTCAATCAACAATTAGTTTTTCCTCTATGTTGAAGATGTAAAATAAAAAAGTAATGGACTCCAATAGTTATGGAGATATTTCTCAAGCGGGAGTACTGCCAATTCAATTATATGTTCAAGTTCAAGTTCTTAATACTCTAGGAATAGTGCAGTTAATGCCAATTCTATTTGTTGGCTTGATCCTTATGAATTCTTAAGTTCAAGTTATGAATACACAATATGAAAAACAACATTAAAAACTCTAGGGCATAGAAGCACGAGAGAAAAGAAGTTCTATTATAATGCAATTAATATAAATCAAGTGAACCTTTTCAACCTTGTCATTGTTGCGGGCGTTCTTCGTAGTGTAGACCACGCACATGATGAAAAAGAAATAAGGTCGTCCAAGCCCTAAGTCAGACTGCATGTAGTTCCTCTTCATGTGAAGGACGTCTTCCAAATTTGAGAACCCAAAGGAAGGTTTATCACATAATCATAGGCAAACTTCTGCAATAGAAAAATATCATTTTTTTTTCTCCTATCCCATCATTAAAATTATTTGTTTTTAATCATGAACTGAACTCCGCAATGCCGCGACAGCGTGGAAGCAGAGGTTGATGAGGTTGTTTCTTGTATTCTCACTCATCCACATGAACGGTACACTTAATCTTGGAAACCGACTGCTCGACTGTTTTTTTAGGCGTTGCAGTTTGTTGGGACCTGTAGATCAAGACTGTTTGACGTGTATGTGCACACTAATATTAGGGAGCATATGAATCGTTTCCAGTAGTGTTGCTCACCCGTGGTGCATCAACAGTGCAACCAAGTAGACCGTGAGATGGCTATTTGTGCCTATGTTAGATGGGAGGGTTGTTGGCCAAGTTCAGTCGATCATTTGTATGGACAATTATATGATTAATGATGAAATATGAGTCTTCTATACCTAAAAACGCCTGAAGGAAAGATTTTTGTTACGCATCAATTGACCAACCAACACATATATATGAACCTTGCCGCAACATAATCTAACAATGAAGTGGCACTGCTACTTAACTTTGTATTAAAGCATAACGATGGATTAGCATAACTGTACACTAAATTAATTTATGCATTCTGAAACTCACTATATGATCTATTTAGACCCCACTTTTTCAAAGGATCACAACAATATCTAAACTCCATCCATTTCTCACTGTGTACATATGAGTATAAGAACTACAAGAAACACCTAGATAGCAATAAAACAAAAAATGCACTCATGATTCATGAACATGAGCTCAACTCAGGCGTACCAACTGAACTCAGTTTATATACTTAGAACAACGTGCAGACATCAATTCCATATGAAGCAAGAACAAACTGAGTATGTATCTACACAAGAAAACCATGTGGTCCAATCTAGTGCTAGAAAATTGTGCTTTGTGGATCTATTAGTGCTTGCCTGGTTGCCGAGGTACAAGCATCAGGAACTGAGACAATTTCACTTTAATTTTCTGAATATGTGCTCGTGAAATAAAGTTTAGAGCATGTCTTACATCTAAAGCTTTAGACAGTTCATCAATATTTATCATTGGGACACCAGGGAGATGGACCTTTCCATTTAGTGACGTGCTCGGCGTCGCCGTCCTCCACACTACATCCCGGGAATGTCGCCGCCGCATCGGTCGTGGGCATGCAGCGTGTATGAATCAGTGAGGCGTGTGGTTTGATATGATTTGTTTGTCATCTTGTCTTTGCATGAGCCGCGCTTAGCCGAGTCATAAGGGTATTCTTGCCAAATACTACAATTGCTTAAATTTTTGTATAATCTAATAAAGAGAATAACCATTGTTGAGGTTAATATCAAGATCAACTCAATATTGAACGAAGCTAATCTAGATCAAAGCAAACAGGAGAACCATGAGTTTGTATTACTTTTACCAAACAATATAAAATGTTTACAAGTGAAAAATCCAAAAGATTAAAAATGAACTTGCTGGCTAAAATCCCAATTCTAGGTGGCTGCACAATATGAGTAGCACCCGTACAAACCTGCAGAGAGATTTAGAATACCAGATGCAACTCTTTTTTGCAATCAAACATAAAGCAAACGCAGAAGGTAATGAATCAACTAATAGGATTCGTAATTATTTGGGGGTATGAGTACTTATGGCCTCGTAGATGCATAATAATTTGTGGTACTTGGTTAGCTACTGCAGGCAGTTTGAGGGACCGTCTCAAATAGTGTTGGTTCTTGTCAAAACTTTAGCATATATGTGAATATTAAATCGACCTCACATACCAAAAGAAATTAGGAAAAACACTAAGGCTGCAGTGCGACTCTCGTGTGATGCGGAGGATCCTTCCATCATCCCCATGGACTCTATACCAACACATCAAGCACCACATGGACCTATGACAAGAGCTCGAGCACGCGCCATCGAAACCAAGGTGAACTCACTCCTACTCAAGATCGATATGGATATAAATGGAACTTGGATGCCACCTCACCAAAACATGCCATGTGTCATTAGGTACGGAGACCAACGCCACCAAGCAGCTAAGGGACACCCCAAATGAGTAGGAGAAGCACCCCAAGGCCACGAGGAAGGAGAAGGAGTCCAAGAAGATGAAGACAGCAGGTCCCAGGCGACCCCGTGCGCACGGGCCATGACACTGTGCCCACGGGCCTCCCAGGAGGCTTCTGTAATCGAGATGCGCACCCTCATGCGCACGGCCTCCAGACCCCATGCGCATGGGCCCTCGTCGATGTAGCACCCACTACAAAAAAAGACAGATCCATGACATTATGGCCCGAACGAATTTTTTTCTGTCAAGCATATGACACTTCTATGACGATAATTGTGACAAAACATGTATCATCATAGATGTGGTGGGCTCCTACTTCTATAAAAAAAATATTGACAGAAAATGGGCTTTTCGTCCTGGGTGGGCCGGAGACGCACATGCATGACATCCTTTAGGTTGTCCATGACGGAAAAAATCAAGGTAGAAGCGAGGGCGAGGAACATATCAAGGAGTTCCCGGTTATGGTGGGAGGTCGGAGCCAAGCGATGCACTGTGGTTTGCGTGTTTATCTCTCATACGCGCGCGCGTGTGTGTGAGGCGTTGGCTCTAACTGAACCCGAGTGATCGCACTAGCTACGTTACTGAACCCGAGAGATCGATCCCTTGGTTGTTAACTTAACCCGAGCAATTCAATCACTGCTGACTGAACCCGAGTGATTCCTCCGATGCTGCTGCTAACTGAACTCGATCGATCTATCTGCTTTCTGAAGCCGATCGAGCCCCCGTGCAAGACTTGGCCAGCTAGTGTTGGGTTGCCTCTCGATGAACAATGACCGGTCCTACTGTGCGCGCAGTACGTAGAACGAATCAAGACGTGGTGACTCGAGCCGGTTGGCTGACTGTGGATGAACAGTTCCCGATGAGGGTTGGATGAACAAGACCCCGTGGTGGAAAAACAAAAATGCACTCATGATTCATGAACATGAGCTCAACTCAGGCATACCAACTGAGGTCAGCTTATATACTTAGAACAACTTGCAGACATCAATTCCATATGAAGCAAGAACAAACTGAGTATGTATCTACACAAGAAAACCATGTGGTCCAATATAGTGCTAGAAAATTGTGCTTAGTGGATCTATTAGTGCTTGCCTGGTCGCCGAGGTACAAGCATCAGGAACTAAGACAACTTCACTTCAATTTTCTGAAAACGTGCTTGTGAAGTAAACTTCAGAGCATGTCTTACATTTAAATCTTTAGATAGTTCGACAATATCTATCATTGGAACACCAGGGTAATGGACCTCTCCATGCAATGACTTGCTCGCCGTCGTCGTCCTCCACACTACATCCCCGGGAATGTCGCCCGCTGCATCGGTCGTGGGCATGCAACATGTATGGTTCGGTGAGGTGTGCGGTTTGATATGATTTGTTTGTCATCTTGTCTTTATATGAGTCGCGCTTAGCCGAGTCCATAAGGGTATTCTTGCCAAATACTACAGTTGCTTAAATTTTTGTATAATCTCATAGAGAGAATAACCATTGTTGAGGTTAATATCAAGATCAACTCAATACTGAATGAAACTAATATAGATCAAAGCAAACGGGAGCACCATGAGTTTGTATTACTTTTACCAAACAATATAGAATGTTTACAAGTGAAATATCCAAAAGATTGAAAATGAACTTGCTGGCTAAAATCCCAATTCTAGGTGGCTGCACAGTATGAGTAGCACCTGTACAAACCTACAGAGAGATTTAGAATACCAGATGCAACTCTTTTTGTAATCAAACATAAAGCAAACGCAAAAGGTAATGAATCAATTAACAGAATTCATAATTATTTGGGGGTATTAGTACTTATGGCCTCACAGATTTATAATAATTCGTGGTACTTGGTCAGCTACTATGGGCAGTTTGAGGGACCGTCTCAAATAGTGTTGGTTCTTGTCAAAATTTTAGCATATATGTGAATATTAAATCGACCTCACATACCAAAAGAAATAAGGAAAAACACTAAGGTTGTAGTGCAGCTCCCGTGTGATGCGGGCATCCTTCCATCATCCCCATGGACTCTATACCAACACATCAAGCACCACACGGACCTATGACAACAGCTCAAGCATGCGCCCTCGAAACCGAGGTGAACTCACTCCTGATCGAGATCGATATGGATAAAAATGGAACTTGGATGCCACCTCACCGAAACATGCCATGTGTCATTAGGTACGTAGACCAACGCCCCCAAGCAGCTAAGGTGATAGAGGCTAAGGTGTCTCGATGTTTCGATGAGATGGTGGCTATCGTTTTCTATGGAAGTCGACCTTGACGATCGACTACGAATGTGCGAGGACTTCGCGCCTTAGCAATCGCTAAACCAACTCTGAGAGGTTATTGACCACGCCGGAGCATGATCAACCTAACCACGAAGGTCTGTTTCCTGCAGGCAAACGAAGAACAAGCCAGAAACTGAGATTGCAATCTGGATATTGTGAATATAAGATGAAAGCTTTATTGATCGAGGTGGGGTTCTGTGACGTCTTGGTCTGGTCGTTGGACACAAACGAAGTACGTGAAGTTGCAGCTATGGCGAACTTTTAATCTAAACAAAACCCAAAGTCTAAACGACGCCCTAAGGGCTGTATATATGGAGGAAGAGGGGGGAATTTCATGGCCCTTGGAGGAGGGGTCCGAAATCAACCCTAACTCTTGTTTTCCCACACATACGGAGTCTAAAAACAGCCTATACTTAAGTATTTCGAAAATACATGGGCCTGGCCCAATAATAAGGTGACGCAGCACCTAGAATAGCCTCTGGACGAAATTTATGAAGTGACATCTTGTATATTTCGTCCAAGGCTTCATGCACTCCTTATGGTGGCTTTAAAGTCCTGAAATCATCACTTGTAACTCCGTTCTGGATCCCCTTGCGCATGCCATCATCTCCACGCTTGAACTTGTTCCAAGGTTCATCTTTCTTGTCCAAGCTAGGCCCTTCATTTGTAAGCAAGACAAATGTATCCAATTTAGGCAGCATCATATTCTCATGAACATTAGAATCGTTATCAAGAAACGAAAGTACCTGATAATTCAATTGGCGTGCGCGAGCTCTAGTAATTGGTCCAGTATGTAAGTAGGGGCTGTGGGTGTAACAATGGTATTGATGTCCTCATCAGGAATCGACGTTGACGATCCGACTACGAACGTGCGAGACGTCGCGCCTTAGCAATCGCTAAACCAACTTCCGAGGGTTATTGACCACGCCGGAGCACGATCAACCTGACCACGAGGGTCTGTTTCCTGCGAACAAACGAAGAACAAGTAAGAAACTGAGATTGCAATCGGGATATTGCGAATATAAGATGAAAGCTTTATTGATCAAGGTGGGGTTCTGTGACATCTTGGTCTGGTCGTTGGACACAAACGAAGTACGCGAAGTTGCAGCTATGGCAAACTTTTAATCTAAACAAAACCCAAAGTCTAAACGATGCCCTAAGGGCTGTATATATGGAGGAAGAGGGGGGAATTTCGTGGCCCTTGAGGGTGGGGTCCGAAACCAACCCTAACTCTTGTCTCCCCACACATATGGACTCTAAAAATAGCCTATACTGAAGTATTTCGAAATTACATGGGCCTGGCCCATTAATAAGGTGATGCAGCACCTAGAATAGCCAATGGACGAATATTACGAAGGGGCATCTTGTATATTTCGTCCAAGGCTTCATGCACTCCTTATGGCGGTTTCAAAGTCCTGAAATCATCACTTGTAACTCCGTTCTTGATCCCCTTGCGCATGCCATCAACTCCATGCGTGTTCTTGCTCCAATGTTCATCCTTCTCCAAGCTAGGCCCTTCATTTGTAAGCACAACAAATGTATCCAATTTAGGCAGCATCATAATCTCATGAACATTAGAATCATTACTAAGAAACGAAAGTACCTGGTAATTTAATTGGCGTGCGCGAGCTCTAGTAATTGGTCCAGTATATGTAACAGTAGGGGCTGTGGGTGTAACAATGGCATTGATGTCCTCATCATCCTCCCCTTCTTGAAATGAAGTCGTCCTCGACGGAAGCACATCTTCCTCACCCAAATAAGGCTTCAAATCTGCAATGTTAAAAGTGGGACTAACCCCAAAATCTACAGGTAGCTCAAGTTTATATGCATTATCATTTATTTTCTCTAACACCTTAAAAGGACCATCAGCACGTGGCATTAGCTTTGATTTGCGCAGATTAGGAAATCTATCTTTACGCAAATGTAACCAAACAAGATCTCCAGGCGCAAACACAACATGTTTTCTACCCTTATCTCCAGCAAGTTTATATTTAGCATTCATACGCTCAATGTTTTCCTTAGTTAACTCATGCATTTTTAAAATCAATTCAGAACGTTCTTTAGCATCAAAATTAACCTTCTCTGAAGATGGAAGAGGCAACAAATCAATAGGTGCACGAGGTAGGAAACCATACACAATTTCAAAAGGGCACATCTTAGTAGTAGAATGCAATGAATGATTATAAGCAAATTCAATATGAGGCAAGCATTCTTCCCACATTTTCTTGTTATTCTTCAAAACAGCCCTAAGCATAGTAGACAAAGTTCTATTGACTACTTCAGTTTGTCCATCAGTTTGGGGGTGACAAGTAGTACTAAAAAGCAGCTTAGTCCCCAACTTAGCCCATAAACATCTCCAAAAGTGGCTAAGAAATTTAGTATCATGATCTGAAACAATAGTATTTGGCACACCATGTAAGCGAATAATTTCACGAAAGAACAAATCAGCAACATTAACAGCATCATCGCTTTTATGACATGGTATAAAGTGTGCCATTTTCGAGAACCTATCCACGACAACAAATATGCTATCCCTCCCCTTCTTTGTTCGAGGTAAACCTAAAACAAAGTCCATAGATATATCCTCCCAAGGAACACTAGGTACAGGCAAAGGCATATATAAACCATGAGGATTGAGTCGTGACTTAGCTCTTTGACATGTAGTGCAGCGAGCAACAAAACGCTCAACATCCCGTCTCATCTTTGGCCAAAAGAAATGTGTAGCAAGTATATCCTCCGTCTTCTTGACGCCAAAGTGTCCCATTAACCCTCCTCCATGCGCCTCCTGCAACAACAAAAGACGAACGGAGCTAGCTGGAATGCATAGCTTGTTAGCACGAAACACAAATCCATCGTTAAGAACGAACTTGTTCCAAGTTCTCCCTTCCTTACAATTCTGCAATACATCTTTAAATTCAGCATCATGAACATATTGATCTTTGATGGTCTCCAAACCAAATATTTTAAAGTCAAGTTGTGAAAGCATAGTATAACGACGAGACAAGGCATCAGCAATAACATTTTCTTTACCCTTCTTGTGTTTAATGACATAAGGGAAAGTCTCAATGAATTCAACCCATTTAGCATGTCTACGGTTCAGTTTTGCTTGACTTTTAATGTGTTTCAAAGATTCATGATCAGAATGTATAACAAATTCCTTGGGCCATAAATAATGTTGCCATGTTTCTAAGGTCCGAACAAGAGCATATAATTCTTTATCATAAGTAGAATAGTTCAGACTAGGCCCACTCAATTTTTCAGAAAAGTATGCAACAGGTTTTCCATCTTGTAATAACACACCTCCTAATCCAATTCCACTAGCATCACATTCAAGCTCAAAAGTCTTATTGAAATTAGGAAGTTGGAGTAAAGGAGCATGTGTCAACTTATCTTTCAATACCGTGAAGGCTTCTTCCTGTGCGGTACCCCAAACAAAAGGCACATCCTTCTTTGTAAGCTCGTTGAGAGGTGCAGCAATGGTGCTAAAATCTCTCACAAAACGCCTATAGAAACCAGCGAGGCCAAGGAAACTCCTCACTTGTGTGACCGTTTTGGGCTGCGGCCAACTCTCAATAGCTTCAATCTTGGCTTTATCAACTTCAATTCCCTGTGGAGTAACAACATAGCCAAGAAAAGATACTCGGTCGGTGCAAAAGGTGCACTTTCCAAGGTTTCCAAACAAACGTGCATCACGTAGAGCAATAAAAACAGCACGTAAATGTTCCAAATGTTCCTCCAAAGTTTGCTATAAATCAATATGTCATCAAAGTAAACTACCACAAATCGTCCAATGAAAGCACGTAAAACTTCGTTCATTAACCTCATGAAAGTACTAGGTGCATTAGTTAACCCAAAAGGCATGACTAACCACTCATATAATCCAAACTTAGTTTTAAATGCTGTTTTCCATTCATCACCCAATTTCATACGAATTTGATGGTATCCACTACGCAAATCAACTTTGGAGAATATTGTAGAGCCACTCAATTCATCAAGCATATCATCTAGCCTAGGAATAGGATGACGATAACGAATAGTAATATTATTAATGCCTCTACAATCAACGCACATACGCGACGTACCATCCTTTTTCGGCACTAAAATGATAGGAACAGCACAAGGACTAAGGGATTCGCGTATATAACCTTTGTCGAGTAGTTCTTGTACTTGACGCATAATCTCCTTCGTCTCCTCTGGATTGGTACGGTATGGTGCACGGTTGGGTAGCGAAGCACCGGGAATTAAGTCAATTTGATGCTCAATCCCTCGAATAGGTGGTAATCCCGGTGGCACGTCTTGTGGAAAGACGTCAGCGAACTCCTGCAAAATGTTAGTGACAGCAGGGGGCAAAGAGGAAGGCACGTCCTCGAATGAAAATAATGCCTCTTTGCACACAAAAGCATAGCAAACAGATTTGCTAAAATCTAGCTCATCAATATCAGATTTGGTGGCAAGTAAACATGCACTTTTCAATTTAATTTCAGAAACAAGAGTAGATGGTTTATTATTAGGCTTCATTTGGTGCTCAAATTCTTTTGCCACAATCTGATTTTCACTCTTATTTGTCTCCTGTTTTGCTTTATCGTTATGAACAAGAGTATACTGATTGTTTCTACCATGGTGTACAGAATTTTTATCAAATTGCCATGGTCTACCAAGTAATAAGGAACATGCTTGCATAGGTACCACATCACAATCAACATAATCAGCATATGTAGAGATACTAAAATGCACACGAACAGTACGTGTTACCTTAACTTTGCCGCTGTTGTTGAACCATTGGATGTAGTAAGGATGTGGATGTGGTCTTGTGGTGAGAGATAGCTTCTCCACCATCTCCATGCTAGCCAAGTTATTGCAGCTCCCTCCATCTATGATCACGCGAACAGAACGTTCCTTCACAACTCCCTTTGTATGGAACAAATTATGCCTCTGATTTTGCTCAGCTTGTGTAACCTACACACTCAAAACACGTTGAGCAACTAAACATTCATACCTGTCAGCATCTTCAGGAGCCATGTATTGCGTCTCATGATCAGAATCGTCTCCACCGTGTTCTTCACGTGTAATAAGAGCCAAAGTCTCCTCATCATAGTCACTAGCGGACTCATACCCACCATCCTCAGTAACAATCATCACACGCTTAGATGGGCATTCTCTCGCATAATGACCTCCACCCTTGCAACGTCGACAAATAATATCATGTGTTTGCCCTGTTGATGCCATGGATGAAGAAGAGCTCTTTGCAGGCCCAGAAGGTGTGCTCTTGGCAGATAGTGGTGATTGTGCCTGCTTTATTGTATCACGGTTGGAGGTGGCAGCCGACGGAGGCGCCGGTGTAGCAGAACGTGTGGAAGTAGATGATGCACGTGGTGTCCATGATGAAGGTCGGCCTGCAGAAAAGTTAGTCCGCGCCAATGCCTGTCGATCCTGCACTTCACGTTCAGCTTTACAAGCAAGATGGAATAAACGAGTGATATTAGTATACTCCTTATACTCTAGAATCGTCTGAATCTCTCTATTTAATCCACCCATAAAACGTGCAAGCATAGCTTCATTCTCCTCAATAATACCACATCTAATCATGCCAGTTTGTAATTCCTGATAATATTCTTCTACAGAATTTTTTCCCTGTCTTAAGCGCTGCAATTTTTGAAGTAATTCACGTTGATAATATGGTGGAACCCAACGAGTACGCATAGCAGTTTTCAAAGCAGCCCAAGTAGCCGGAATAGGATATAATCTACAATGCTCAGACCACCAAACACATGCAAAACTAGTGAATGCACAAACAGCAGCAGGAACACGTCTCTCCTCGGGATATTGTAAACATGTAAATCGTTGTTCAGTTTCTAACTCCCAAGTAAGATATATATCAGGAACATATCTACCCTCAAATGGTGGAATATTCAATTTTAGTTTAGGGAGATGGTCATGATCTCGTACCTGAGGGTGAGCCCTACCATTGCCATTATTTGCATGTGGACGACCTGGTGGTTGCTGTGCTGGTGGTGGCACGTAGTTCTGATTTTGATCAACCTCATCCTCATAATCTCCCACATAATCATCCTCCTCCACATCAGCAGTAGGAGCCACAGAAGTATCAACAGCAGCACCAGCAGTTTGGCCCGACTGAAGAGGGACACGGCTCGCTCGGCGGAGGGCTGTTTCCCGACGTGGAGGTAGTCGGTGTTGTTGCTGTTGTTGCAGAGGTGCGGCAGGAGCAGCCGGTGGTGGTGGTGGAAAACGCGAAAGCAATTCAGCAAACTTGTTATCGAGCTTTGTTTCAAACATCTTCTCCATGCCATCTATCTTCTCCATGGCCTCTTCAAATCTGTTTATCACATCTTGCACCTGTCCACTCATCATTTGCTGAAACGTATCATGAAGCTCCTTGTTCGTCAAGTTCTCCCAGTCAGTCTCGTCGGCTTGTGATCCTGGCATGGTTAGCAGCAATAGAAACACACAAGAATATGATCCTACAGACTACTAACAAGTGGTGGTGGTGGCGGGTGTCACAAATCCGTCAAGCAAATCTCAAATTCTTACCAGTTCTTACCCAGCAGCAGGCGGTGATCGGCAACCGTTGTAGTCAAAACTCTCAAAAGCTTGGATAGAGCGATTGCCAGGGAGAGTCAAACGCACGACGTAGATGTATGTGGAGCTGGGAAGGCTTATAGTATGGTAGCAAAAAGGGTCAGCAATAATCAATTCAGAGATGCAAAGTTGAATAAACGCTCAACGACGGTACTGTGCTGGTCCTAGGCTAGACCGTGCTAGAGACGCGAGCCTAGAACACTAACAAAATCACGGCGCTGCACGTAAATAAGGGAAAAGCACACTCTGGAACTCTTTTTTTTCGCTCTTTTTTTTTGCGCTCCTTTTTTTTGCGCTCTTTTTTTTGCGAAAAATCACTATAATGGCGAGTGTCTCAAAACTCTTCCCTCGTCAAACTGATAGGATGGGCACGAAAATTTTTTTCACTTTTTCGGAAATCAGGGCAGCGACGACGAAAAAGTGCGACAAAAAATCACTATGATGGCACGTGGCTCAAAAGACTCAGAAAAGCCTAAAAATAGGATAGGGAAAAAATTTGCCCGTGAAAATTTTGGCCTAAAAACTGCCCGGGGGTCTCCAGACTCTTTTTTGTTTCCGAGACCTACGCAGGCAAGGAAACACGAATCGGAATTTAGATTGATCTCAAGAACAAACCTAATATGAGAAGAACTCGGATTGGTGGTGGATATATGGTTGTGGTATATGGCAGCGGTGGTGGTATATGGTAGCGGTGGTGGTATATGGATACGGATTGGTGGTGGTATATGGATATGGATTCAGAGCGGTGGCGGATAAGCAAAAGTGGTAGATGGGCGATGATGATGGTGCGGCGGCGGCGTGACAACTTATGACCAGAACTCGAAACTCTAAAAGACTAGACTCTAAGACCAGCAACTTGACACGACGATGCAACCGCAAATTCAACAAAGCAAAAACCCTAAAAAGATTATGCAAAGGCTCAGATTGGTTCGGATATGATGAACTAACCCTAATTTTTTTTCTGGCTTTTTCGTGGACTGTAGGTATGAAGAACAGACTCGATCTAATCTACGAAAAACTGTAAAATCTCACCGAGCAACCTGGAAATCTGATACCACTTGATAGAGGCTAAGGTGTCCCGATGTTTCGATGAGATGGTGGCTATCGTTTTCTGTGGGAGTCGACCTTGACGATCCGACTACGAACGTGCGAGACGTCGCGCCTTAGCAATCGCTAAACCAACTTCCGAGGGTTATTGACCACGCCGGAGCACGATCAACCTGACCACGAGGGTCTGTTTCCTGCGAGCAAACGAAGAACAAGCAAGAAACTGAGATTGCAATCGGGATATTGCGAATATAAGATGAAAGCTTTATTGATCAAGGTGGGGTTCTGTGACGTCTTGGTCTGGTCGTTGGACACAAACGAAGTACGCGAAGTTGCAGCTATGGCGAACTTTTAATCTAAACAAAACCCAAAGTCTAAACGACGCCCTAAGGGTTGTATATATGGAGGAAGAGGGGGGAATTTCGTGGCCCTTGAGGGTGGGGTCCGAAACCAACCCTAACTCTTGTTTCCCCACACATACGGACTCTAAAAATAGCCTATACTTAAGTATTTCGAAATTACATGGGCCTGGCCCATTAATAAGGTGACGCGGCACCTAGAATAGCCCATGGACGAATATTATGAAGTGGCATCTTGTATATTTCGTCCAAGGCTTCATGCACTCCTTATGGCGGCTTCAAAGTCCTGAAATCATCACTTGTAACTCCGTTCTTGATCCCCTTGCGCATGCCATCAACTCCATGTGTGTTCTTGCTCCAATGTTCATCCTTCTCCAAGCTAGGCCCTTCATTTGTAAGCAAAACAAATGTATCCAATTTAGGCAGCATCATAATCTCATGAACATTAGAATCATTACTAAGAAACGAAAGTACCTGGTAATTTAATTGGCGTGCGCGAGCTCTAGTAATTGGTCCAGTATATGTAACAGTAGGGGCTGTGGGTGTAACAATGGTATTGATGTCCTCATCATAAGGGACACCCCAAAGGAGTAGGAGAAGCATCCCAAGGCCATGAGGAAGGAGAAGGAGTCCAAGAAGATGAAGACAACAGGTCCCATGCGACCCCATGCACACGGGCCATCCAGACACCATGCCCACGGGCCTCCCAGGAGGCTTCTGTAACCGAGATGCGCACCCTCGCACACACAGCCTCCAGACCCCGTGCGCATGGGCCCCGCTGTTGTAGCACCCAATACAAAAAAAGACACATCCGTGACATTATGGACCGAACAATTTTTTTCTGTCATGCTTATGACACTTCTAAGATGATAATTGTGACAAAACACGTATCATCATAGATGTGGTGGGCTCCTACTTCTATGAAAAAAAACCAAGACAGAAAATGGCTTTTTTGTCCTGGGTGGGCCGTGGACACACCTGCATGACATTCTTTGGGCTGTCCACGATGGAAAAAATCATGATAGAAGCGAGGGCGAGGAACATATCGGGGAGTTCCCGGTTACGGTGGGTAGTCGGGGCCGAGTGATGCACTATGGTTTGCGTGTTTCTTTCTCATACGCACGTGTGTGCGAGGCGTTGGCTTTGACTGAACCCGAGCGATTGCACTAGCTACGTTACTGAACCCGAGCGATCGATCCCTTGGCTATTAACTAAACTCGAGCAATTCATTTGCTCCTGACTGAACCCAAGCGATTCCTCATATGCTGCTACTAACTGAACTCGAGTGATCGATCTGCTTACTGAAGTCGATCGAGCCCTCGTGCGAGACGTGGCCAACCGATGTTGGGTTGCCTCTCGATGAACAGTGACCGTTGCTATCGTGTGTGTGGTACGTAGAACGAATCAAGACGTGGTGAGTCGAGCTGGTTGGTTGGCTGTGGATGAACAGTTCCTGGTGAGGGTTGGATGAACAAGACCCCATGCTAGTAAAACAAAAATGCACTCATGATTCATGAACATGAGCTCAGCTCAGGCATACCAACTGAGGTTAGCTTATATACGTAGAACAACTTGCAGACATCAATTCCATATGAAGCAAGAACAAACTAAGTATGTATCTACACAAGAAAACCATGTGGTCCGATCTAGTGCTAGAAAATTGTGCTTAGTGGATCTATTAGTGCTTGCCTGGTCGTCGAGGTACAAGCATCGGGAACTGAGATAATTTCACTTCAATTTTCTGAAAACGTGCTTGTGAAGTAAAGTTCAGAGCATGTCTTACATCTAAAGCTTTAGATAGTTCAGCAATATCTGTCACTGAACACCAAGGAAATGGACCTCTCATGTAGTGACGTGCTCACCATCGCCGTCCTCCACACTACATCCCCGGGGATGTCATCCACCGCATCGGTCGTGGGCATGCAATGTGTATGGTTCAGTGAGGCGCGCGGTTTGATATGATTTGTTTGTCATCTTGCCTTCATATGAGTCGCGCATAGCCAAGTCCATAAGGGTATTCTTGCCAAATACTGCAGTTGCTTAAATTTTTGTATAATCTCATAAAGAGAATAACCATTGTTGAGGTTAATCAAGATCAACTCAATACTGAACGAAGCTAATCTAGATCAAAGCAAACGGGAGCACAATGAGTTTGTATTACTTTTACCAAATAATATAGAATGTTTACAAGTGAAAATCCAAAAGATTAAAGATGAACTTGCTGGCTAAAATCCCAATTCTAGGTGGCCGCACAGTATGAGTAGCACTCGTACAAACCTGCAGAGAGATTTAGAATACCAGATGCAACTCTTTTTTGCAATCAAACATGAAAGCAAACACAAAAGGGACTGGATCAACTAATAGAATTCAAAATTATTTGAGTGTATGAGTGCTTATGGCCTCGCGGATGCATAATAATTTGTGGTACTTGGTCAGCTACTGCGGGCAGTTTGAGGGACCGTCTCAAATAGTGTTGGTTCTTCTCAAAATTTTAGCATATATGTGAATATTAAATCGACCTCACATACCAAAAGAAATTAGGGAAAACACTAAGGCTGCAGTGTGGCTCCCGTGTGATGCCGAGCATCCTTCCATCATCCCCATGGACTCTATACCAACACATGAAGCACCACATGGACCTATGACAAGAGCTCGAGAACGCGCCATCGAAACCAAGGTGAACTCACTCCTACTCGAGATCGATATGGATATACATGGAACTTGGATGCCACCTCACCAAAACATACCATGTGTCATTAGGTACGAAGACCAACGCCACCAAGCAGCTAAGGGACACCCCAAAGGAGTAGGAGAAGCACCCCAAAGCCACGAGGAAGGAGAAGGAGTCCAAGAAGATGAAGACAGCAGGTCCCAGAAGCCCCCGTCCGCACGGGCTATCCATACACCGTGCCCACGGGCCTCCCAGGAGGCTTATGTAACCAAGATGTGCACCCTATTGCGCACAGCCTCCAAACCCCATGCGGATGGGCCCTCGCCGCTATAGCACCCACTACAAAAAAGACACATCCGTGACATTATGACCTGAACGAAAGTTTTTTCTGTCATGCTTATGACACTTCTATGACGATAGTTGTGACAAAACACGTATCATCATCGATGTAATGGGCTCCTACTTCTATGAAAAAAATCATGACAGAAAATGGGTTTTTCGTCTTGGGCGGGCCATGGACGCACCTGTTTTACATTCTTTGGGCCGTCCATGATGGAAAAATGATGGTAGAAGCGAGGGCGAGGAACATATCGGGGAGTTCCCAATTACGGTGGGTGGTCGGGGCCGAGCGATGCACTATGGTTTGCGCGTTTATCTCTCATACGCACGTGTGTGCGAGGCATTGGCTCTGACTGAACCCGAGCAATCGCACTAGTTACGTTACTAAACCCAAGCAATTCATTCACTGCTGACTGAACCCGAGTGATTCCTCCGATGCTGCTGCTATTTGAACTCGAGCGATCAATCGACTTACTGAAGTCAATCGATCCCCCGTGCGAGACGTGGCCATCCGGTGTTGGGTTGCCTCTCGATGAACAATGACCGTTGCTACCATGCGCGCAGTACGTAGAACGAATCAAGACGTGGTGAGTCAAGCCGGTTGGTTGGTTGTGGATGAACAGTTCTCGGTGAGGGTTGGATGAACAGGACCCCATGGTAGTAAAACAAAAATGCACTCATGATTCATGAACATGAGCTCAGCTCAGGCATACCAACTGAGGTTACCTTATATACTTAGAACAACTTGTAGACATCAATTCCATATGAAGCAAGAACAAACTGAGTATGTATCTACACAAGAAACCATGTGGTTCGATCTAGTGCTACTTAGTGGATCTATAGTGCTTGCCTGGTCACCGAGGTACAAGCATCAGGAACTGAGACAATTTCACTTCAATTTTGTGAAAACGTGCTTATGAAGTAAAGTTCAGAGCATGTCTTACATCTAAAGCTTTAGATAGTTCGACAATATCTGTCATTGGAACACCAGGGTAATGGACCTCTCCATGCAGTGACGTGCTCGCCGTCGCCGTCCTCCACACTACATCCCCAGGAATGTCGCTCGCCGCATCGGTCTTGGGCATGCAGTGTGTATGGTTCAGTGAGGCGTGCGGTTTGATATGATTTGTTTGTCATCTTGTCTTTATATGAGTCGCGCTTAGCCGAGTCCATACGGGTATTCTTGCCAAATACTACAGTTGCTTAATTTTTTGTATAATCTCATAGAGAGAATAAACATTGTTGAGGTTAATATCAAGATCAACTCAATATTTAATGAAGCTAATCTAGATCAAAGCAAACGGGAGAACCATGAGTTTGTATTACCTTTACCAAACAATATAGAATGTTTACAAGTGAAAAATCCAAAAGATTAAAAATGAGCTTGCTGGCTAAAATCCCAATTCTATGTGGCTGCACAGTATGAGTAGCACCCGTACAAACTTGCGGAGAAGATTTAGAATACCATATTGTAGGATCGAAAGTAGGTCTACTTGACCAAATAAAAATCTAGCCTTTTCCCAATTTTAAGTTTTGGCAGATTTTAACAACTTAACACAAGTCAAGCAATCAACCTACACATGCAATTCTAAGAGTATAGCAGCGGAATGTAAAACATTAAATATGAAGGTAAAGGGAGGGGTTTGGAGTGGGAAACACAATGTATACACGGAGATATTTGGCGTGGTTCTGATAGGTGGTGCTATCGTACATCCATGTTGATGGAGACTTCAACCCACGAAGGGTAACGGTTGCGCGAGTCCACGGAGGGCTCCACCCACGAAGGGTCCATGAAGAAGCAACCTTGTCTATCCCACCATGGCCATCGCCCACGAAGGACTTGCCTCACTTGGGTGGATCTTCACGAAGTAGGCGATCTCCTTGCCCTTACAAACTCCTTGGTTCAACTCCACAATCTTGTCGGAGGCTCCCACGTGACACCTAACCAATCTAGGAGACACCACTCTCCAAAAGGTAATAGATGGTGTGTTGATGATGAACTCCTTGCTCTTGTGCTTCAAATGATAGTCTCCCCAACACTCAACTCTCTCTCACAGATTTGGCTATGGTGGAAAGATGATTTGAGTGGAAAGCAACTTGGGGAAGGCTAGAGATCAAGATTCTTGTGGTTGGATTGGAATGTCTTGGTCTCAACACATGGGTAGGTGGTTCTCTCTCGAAAAACGAATCCTGGAAGTGTAGGCATGTTCTGATGGATCTCTCACTTATGGAGAGGAGGGTGGAGGGGTATATATAGCCTACACACAAAATCTAATCGTTACACACAAAAGAGCCAACTTGGTCAGACCGAATGTATGAACTCGGTGAGACCGATTTAGTTCAAAATGTGAATGTTCGGATTTTCGGTGGGACCGACATGATCAACTCGGCGGGACCGATGAGCTAGGGTTAGGGCAAAACTTAATATCGGTTTAACCGATTACTTCAACTCGGTGAGAATTTCAGTAACAAGCAAACAGAGAGTTGGTCAGGCGAACTCGGTGGGACCGATCGCTCCTTTCGGTGATACTGAAACATTACGAAACATAAACAGAGAGTTTGCATTGCGAACTTGATGGGACCAATCGCTCATTTCGATGAGATCGAACAAAGGGAAACAGAGAGTTTGCAATCCCATCTCGGTGAGACCGAGATCCCTATCGGTGAGACCGAACTAATTAGGGTTTCTAGCTATGTCAAGTGAAATCGGTGGCGCCGGATGAATCAAATTGGTGGGGCCGAGTTTGACTTTTGGTTTAGGACATACACTACTGCAGGATGCTGCTAACGTGCACTACGATCAGAGACCCTTCGACGAAACTGTGTGCGATGCAATAATCGCAAACGGTGGTGTAAAAAACCGTCAAAAACGTGCAAAACGTTTGCGATGACAGATGCATCAAACACAATCCAGATTTTAGTTGCGTGTGCGATGCAGGGCATACAGTTTAGTTCAATTAACTGTTTGCGATGACGAGGAATAAAAGAAACAAGCCGCCAAATGAAGGTGTGTGCGATATACAGCATACGGTTCACTCAGATGAACTGTTTGTGATTAGGCAACACAAAAGAAACCGACAGCCAGATGAAGGTGTGTGCAATGTACAACATACAATTCACTCAGATGAATTGTTTGTGATTAGGCAACACAAAAGAAACGGGCAACCAGATGAAGGTGTGTGCGATGTACAACATACGGTTCACTCGGATGAACTGTTTGTGATCAGGCAACACAAAAGAAACGGTCAGCTAGATCAAGGTGTGTGCGATATATGACATGCGGTTCACTCGACCTTGTCGCCAGTGTGTGACCTTTATGGCGACCGTTTGCTCCCCACTAGCCTCTTCTTGTACCGTGGCAGCCGTCCACCGCCTCTTCGCCTTTCCCTCTCGATTTGGAACTGCTGTCGCACGCTCTTCCTCCCTCCATTTGCCTTCACCCTTCCTCCTGCCATTGTTCGTTCATCTTCTCCATGGAGGGAATAGGCCGGAAATGACCCCATTATTCTTGCCCCGATCTGAAAGATGATGTGGTGGAGGAACTCATTGATTGGTGCGACGTCATCACCTCGGCTAGCATGGAAAGTTCGTTCAAGACCATTCTCGACTCAACTAATAACATCATTACAAGGAACCCAAGGGTCTAGGAGCGGTTTGATCTCCCCTATCTTCTTTTCCGTGACCCTGCTGACTGGCGTGGGGACGACGGAAGCCTCGCCTTGTGCAAGTTGATGCCGCTTTATAATGATACGTGTGATGTTAAGATGCCATCGCTTGAGGGCAAGGCTTGGGCAGGCGCAAATGGAGATTGGGTTGTTTATGTCGGGTACAACTGCGAGTGGGAACTTGTGAATGTGTGCACTCGTCACCGGGTTCCACTTCCAAAAATCTCAGACTGCCCAGAGGTTGAGTACACCGGTATTCTACGTGACTTCAAATACGATCATGGTGACTGTCGTCTACGGAAGATAGCTATTTGTCGAGTTCCCAACCGCTATTGGGATTACACGAACTATGAAGTTGTTGCTATCTTCGACAAGCTTGTTGTCATCCTTACTTCCACGCCTCGATGGATATTGCTCAAAAATCAATTTCTGTACATGGATGAGTACTGTGATGCAGTTCAATACGAGGGTCTTGTGTTTGCTGCCACCACTCGTGGCACTGTTTTGCATGGAATCCTAATGCTTTCGGTACGTTTGTCCCACCGTAATTATAATTGTTTCATCCACATGCATGCGGGCTAGCTAGTTTCCCTTTACTAATTAACCTTCTTGTGTTTCCAAGGTCCTATGAACATTCCACCACCTATACTTGAAAATTTTTGTAACCAAGGGGGAGATGACGATGCTGATGATCACGAGCAGGACCCGTATACTCAGTGGCGCCTCGCAACTTATTCCGGTGGATCACCTCTTCTTGTCTGTATACAGGGCACTACTGATGTTACTAAGGAAGCAGGTGTTGTCTCGCATGGTCGCACTCTCTGGACCTATTCCAACATCCGTTGCAGGGTATTCGAGATGGATACTAGTGTACTAGCGCCAACACCTTCTCCCTGGTTCAGTATTGAAAGTCTTGGAGGAAACTCGCTCTTTCTTGGACAAAACTTTCCAATGATGGTGTAAGGCGATCTAGCTGCTGTTGACACAACGTTACTACCATTTATGAGAAGCAACTGTATCTATACCTCAGACATTGCTATGCTTCCCTAACATACCAATATGGGTCCTGACATAGGCCGCTTCAGCCTGGATGATCAGTCATGTGTTGGTCTCGAGATTGACAGTAGCTGGCCCTTCCCAGAGAATCACTTATGGTTCAAAGCAAGCATTTCCAATGCCGACGAGTGGTTGAGCTGAAGTTCATTTCATCGCTTTGTTACTTTTTGTGTGAGAAAAACTTTACTTTACTAGAATGTTTTGTTGGAAATGATATATAATCCAACGTGTATCCTCGTTGTCGTTGTGGGTTGATGACTTGTTGTATGTAATCAATGGTACATTTGCATATGCATCCATCAACTCACGCCTGCTAGTGGTGTCCATATGAACAGTGCTAGTGATTTTAGTTGCAAAAATTAGATAGTGCTAGTGATTTTTAGCTGCATATTTTGACAAATCGCAGTGTTACAAGGTTGACAAATGGCAATGTTACTAGATAAAAAAATGTCAATCTTTCCAATTTGACAAATGGCAACATACCCAAAATGACAGATGCAAATCTTACCCAATTGTTTCTACGTGGTTGCACACGGGTCATGCAAAACAACCGTTTGCGTTGAAGGGATGCACAAATCCTGCACTGCGAGGGAAGACCATAGCTCTCACTTTGCATACGGGTGTTCTATCTAAAACGTTTGCAATCAAGAGCTGCAGAAATCCTGCTCGACACATTTTCCCTTGGCTTCCCGGGGAAGCTGTCGGTTTGCATACAGGTGTTCTAACTAAAATGTTTGCGATGAGTGTTTTATATTTAAATACC
This sequence comes from Triticum urartu, assembly GCF_003073215.2. Taxonomy (NCBI): domain Eukaryota; kingdom Viridiplantae; phylum Streptophyta; class Magnoliopsida; order Poales; family Poaceae; genus Triticum; species Triticum urartu. The sequence goes on from NC_053023.1 coordinate 305,314,949, forward strand.
ATTGACATTTTTTTTCAAAAGAAAATCATTTGATAACTCTATACATTAAGAGAGAAAAACGCAAGTTTGTTCAAACCATATCTTTCATTCAGTCACATTGCGGATTTATATTCATATGATCAAGAATTCGAGATAGAACATTAAACCCCCAAAAAACTATTTCCGGTGGTGGCCCAGGCGGCGTGTCGCGCCGTCGTTGTCGCTGTCGTTGTCGTCCTCCAGGACGTCGTTGTTGAAGTCTTCAAGGCAACACAAAATGGTCTTCACTTGTAAATCAAACATCATGTTGTCACGCGATCGACGGGTGGGGCACGGGAGGACGACACTGCCGCCGCTGAGAGGTAGCGGTTGATAACCCACAAGTATAGGGGATCGCAACAGTTTTCGAGGGTAGAGTATTCAACCCAAATTTATTGATTCGACACAAGGGGAGCCAAATAATATTCTCAGGTATTAGCAGCTGAGTTGTCAATTCAACCACACCTAGATAACTTAGTATCTGCAGCAAAGTATTTAGTAGCAAAGTAATATGATAGTAATGGTAACGGTAGCAAAAGGTAATGATAGCAAAATTAATGTTTTTAGTATTTTGTAGTGATGATAGCAATAGCAACGGAAAAGTAAATAAGTGAAGAACAATATATGGAAAGCTCGTAGGCAATGGATCGGTGATAGAGAATTATGCCGGATGCGGTTCATCATGTAACAGTCATAACCTAGGGTGACACAGAACTAGCTCCAATTCATCAATGTAATGTAGGCATGTATTTCGAATATAGTCATATGTGCTTATGGAAAAGAACTTGCATGCCATCTTTTGTCCTACCCTCCCGTGGCAGTGGGGTCCTAGTGGAAACTAAGGGATATTAAGGCCTCCTTTTAATATAGTACCGGACCAAAGCATTAACACATAGTGAATACATGAACTCCTCAAACTACGGTCATCACCGGTAAGTATCCCGATTATTGTCACTTCGGGGTTAACGGATCATAACACATAATAGGTGACTATAGACTTGCAAGATAGGATCAAGAACTCTCATATATTGATGAAAACATAATAGGTTCAGATCTGAAATCATGGCACTCGGGCCCTAGTGACAAGCATTAAGCATAGCAAAGTCATAGCAATATCAATCTCAGAACATAGTGGATACTAGGGATCAAACCCTAACAAAACTAAATCAATTACATGATAAATCCCATCCAACCCATCACCGTCCAGCAAGCCTACGATGGAATTACTCACGCACGGCGGTGAGCATCATGAAATTGGTGATGGAGGAAGGTTGATGATGACGATGGCGACAGATTCCCCTCTTCGGAGCCCCGAACAGACTCCGGATCAGCCCTCCCGAGAGGTTTTAAGGCTTGGCGGCGGCTCCATATCGTAAAACGCGATGAATCCTTCTCCCTAATTTTTTTCTCACCGAAAGCAAATATATAGAGTTGGAGTCGAGGTCGTAGGAGCTCCAGGGGGCCCATGAGGTAGGGGGCGCCCCCCACCCTCGTGGCTAGGGTGTGGGCCCCCTGGTCTTCATCTTTTGCAAGGAATTTTTATTATTTCCAAATAGACGTTCCGTGAAGTTTCAGGTCATTCTAAGAACTTTTTTTCTGCACATAAATAACACCATGGCAATTCTGCTGAAAACAACGCCAGTCAGGGTTAGTTCCATTCAAATCATGCAAGTTAGAGTCCAAAATAAGGGCAAAAGTGTTTGGAAAAGTAGATACGACGGAGATGTATCAACTCCCCCAAGCTTAAACCTTTGCTTGTCCTCAAGCAATTCAGTTGATAAACTAAAAGTGATAAAGAAAAACTTTTACAAACTCTGTTTGCTCTTGTTGTTGTAAATATGTAAAGCCAGCATTCAAGTTTTCAGCAAAGATTATAAACTAACCATATTCACAATAACGCATAGGTCTCATGTTTACTCATATCAATGGCATAGTCAACTAGCGAGCAATAATAATAAATCTCGGATGACAACACTTTCTCAAAACAATCATAATATGATATAACAAGATGGTATCTCGCTAGCCCTTTCTGAGACCGCAAAACATAAATGCAGAGCACCTTTAAAGATCAAGGACTGACTAGACATTGTAATTCATGGTAAAAGAGACCCAGTCAAGTCATACTCAATGTAAACTAACAGTAATGAATGCAAATGACAGTGGTGCTCTCCAACTGGTGCTTTTTAATAAGAGGATGATGACTCAACATGAAAGTAAATAGATAGGCCCTTCGCAGAGGGAAGCGAGGATTTGTAGAGGTGCCAGAGCTCGGTTTTGAAATAGAGATGGATGATATTTTGAGCGGTATACTTTCATTGTCAACATAACAACCATGAGATGGCGATATCTTCCATGCTACACACATTATAGGCGGTTCCCAAATAGAATGGTAAAGTTTATACTCCCCTCCACCAACAAGCATCAATCCATGGCTTGCTCGAAACAACGAGTGCCTCCAACTAACAAGAGTCCCGGGGGGAGTTTTGTTTGCAATTATTTTGATTTAGTTTGCATAAAGCATGGGACTAGGCATCCCGATGACCAGCCATTTTCTCGTGAGTGAGGAGCGGAGTCCACTCCCCTTGAGAATAACCCGCCTAACATGGAAGATACGGACAACCCTAGTTGATACATGAGCTATTCGAGCATACAAAACATGATATTTATTTGAAGGTTTAGAGTTTGGCACATACAAATTTACTTGGAACGGTAGGTAGATACCGTATATAGGTAGGTATGGTGGACTCATATGGAATAAATTTGGGGTTTATGGGATTGGATGCACAAGCAGTATCCCCGCTTAGTACAGGTGAAGGCTAGCAAAAGACTGGGGAGCGACCAACTAGAGAGTGACAACAGTCATGAACATGCATTAAAATTAATCAACACCAAATGCAAGCATGAGTAGGATATAATCCACCATGAACATAAATATCGTGAAGGCTATGTTGATTTTGTTTCAACTACATGCGTGAACATGTCCCAAGTCAAGTCACTTAAATCATTCAGAGGAGGATACCACCCTATCATACCACATCACAACCATTTTAATAGCATGTTGGCACACAAGGTAAAGCATTATAAGCTCCTAGCTAATCAAGCATGGCACAAGAAACTATGATCTCTAGTTGTCGTTGCAAACATGTTTATTCATAATTGGCTAAATCAGGAATGATGAACTAATCATATTTACAAAAACAAGAGAGGTCGAGTTCATACCAGCTTTTCTCATCTCAATCAGTCCACCATATATAATCATAATTGCCTTTCACTTGCACGACCGAACGATGTGAATAATAATAAGAGTGCATGTGCATTGGACTAAGCTGGAATCTGCAAGCATTCAATAAACAGGAGAAGACAAGGCAATATGGGCTCTTTTGTCAGATCAACAATAATGCATATAAGAGCCACTTCAACAATTTAATCATGGTCTTCTCCTATCGATCCCCAAAGAAGAGAAAAGAAATAAAACTATTTACACGGGAAAGCTCCCAACAAGCAAAAAGAAGAGCACGAAATCTTTTGGGTTTTCTTTTTAATTACTACTACAAGCATGGAAAGTAAACTAATTGAAAGCTACAACTAATTTTTTTGTTTTTTCTTAAGGTTTTATTAAGCACACAAGAAGAAAGCATAAAAGGAAAATAAACTAGCATGGATGATACAATGAAAAAGTATAAGCACCGACATCTAGCAATGAGTGTGTGAACATGAATATAATGTCGGTGAGAAATACGTACTCCCCCAAGCTTAGGCTTTTGGCCTAAGTTGGTCTATGGCCACGGTTGGCCTGGCGGATATCTATAATAATAGTTGGGTGTAACGCCCTTGATGCGGCTATATCTCCCACGTGTCGAAGCACGACTTAGAGGCATAACCGCATTGAAAGCAATGTCGCAAGTGAGGTAATCTTCACACAACCCATGTAATACAATAGGGTAAAAGATACATAGTTGGCTTACAATCGCCACTTCACACGAATACATGAATAAAGCATTACAACATCCAAATACAATCAAGGTCCGACTACGGAACCAAAATAAAAGAAGAACCCCAAATGCGACAAGGTCCCCGATCGACCACAACTGGGTTCCACTACTGATCAACTAGAACGAAACAACACAAAGGACAATCTTCATCGAGCTCCTCCTGAGCTTGGTTGCGTCATCTGCACGGACTCATCGGCACCTGCAAGCTGGTTTTGGAAGTATCTGTGAGTCACGGGGACTCAGCAATCTCGCACCCTCACGATCAAGACTATTTAAGCTTATGGGTAAGGAAAAGTATGAGGTGGAGCTGCAGCAAGCGGCTAGCATATATGGTGGCTAAACATACGCAAATGAGAGCGAGAAGAGAAGGCAAGGCACGGTCGAGAAAACTATGATCGAGAGTGATCCTAGAACAGCCTATGTCAAGCATAACTCCAACACCGTGTTCACTTCCCGGACTCCGCCGGAAAGAGACCATCACGGTTACACACGCGGTTGATGTGTTTTAATTAAGGTCAAATTCAGGTTTTCTACAACCGGACGTTAACAAATTCCCATCTGCCCATAACCCCGGGCACGACTTTCGAAAGTTCAAATCCCTGCAGGGGTGTAGCCCATGACAAGCTCTCACGGTCAACGAAGGATATACCTTCTCCCGAGACATTTCGATCAGACTCGGTATCCCGGTTCTACAAGACAACTTCGACAAGTTAAAACAAATCCAGCAACACCGCCCGAATGTGCCGACAAATCCCGATAGGAGCTACACATATCTCGTTCTCAGGGCACACTCAGATGAGCAATCCGTACAACTAAAACCAAACCTCGAGTTTCCCCGAGGGGGCGCTGCACAGGGCTCTAGTTCGGACCAACACTCAGAGGGGCACTGGCCCGGGGGGGGGGGGTAAAATAATGATGATTCTCAGGAGCGCGACTCCCAAGGGAAAAGAAAAGACTTGGTGGCAAATGGTAAAACCAATGTTGGGCATTGCTGGAGGAGTTTTATTCAAGGCGAACTGTCAAGGGGTTCCCATAATAGCCCAACCGCGTAAGGAACGCAAAATCCGGGAACATAACACCGATATGACGGAAACTAGGGCGGCAAGAGTGGAACAAAACACCAGGCATAAGGCCGAGCTTCCACCCTTTACCAAGTATATAGATGCATTAATTAAATAAGATATATTGTGATATCCCAACAAGTAAACATGTTCCAACAAGGAACAACATCTCCATGTTCCAACAAGGAACAAACTTCAATCTTCACTTGCAACTAACAACGCTATAAGAGGGGCTGAGCAAAGCGGTAACATAGCCAAACAACGGTTTGCTAGGACAAGGTGGGTTAGAGGCTTGGTTCAACAATATGGGAGGCATGATAAGCAAGTGGTAGGTATCGTAGCATAGGCATAGCAAAAGAGCGAGCAACTAGCAAGCAAAGATAGAAGTGATTTCGAGGGTATGGTCATCTTGCCTGAAATCTCGCAAGGAAGTAGAACGAGTCCAAGAAGAAGACAAATAGACGTAGTCGAAAGGGTCCTCACAAACGCAACGTTATCGAACCAACCCGAAGAAGCAACACCGGAAAGAAGGACACAACATAGTAAACAACCACGACATAAGCATGACATGATGCACAATCAAGTATGATGCATGTCCGGTTTAATGAAGCATGGCATGGCGAAATGCACAAACAATCCTACAAATTAAGTGTAGTTCAACATGCAACTCCGTTGCACATTGACGAAACACCACGTGACTTATTTAGTTCGATCTTGTTTATGTACCCAACAATATTAAATGTTGTTAAACATGGAAAGAGGGTGAAGCAAAATAAAACTACCTATCTAGTCAAGTTTAAATGAGGCCGGAAGCAACGAACAACAATTCCGGTAAATCCCCATATGCATATTATAGATTTGGTACTGTTCTGCCCTAAACATAATTTTAAAGTTGTTAAACATGTAAAGTAAGGTCACCATGTTAAACTAGGCATTTTTCTACCCCCTTTACTTATAAAGTTTATTAGGTTTGGAGCTACGGTTATTTAGTTATGAATTAAGTCATTTTAACATGGCATAGGGGCAAATTTAAACAAACAGCAATTTAAACATTTTAACCATGGATGAAAGTTGCATATTAATAAACTAGATGAAATTCTAAGAAAGTTACATATATAACTTATTTAGATCCGATGCACAGTTGAGAAGTTATTAAATGTATGAAGTTTAGGGGTTATTCTGCAAAACTGGCACTCTCTCGGAAAATAGCTAAATCCGCTGGACAGGAAAAAAAGTAGAAACGGGCTGAAACTAGTGCAAGATGGGCCAATAGAGAGGAGGGGCTGGGGGAGCTGCTCACAGCGGGCCTTGGGCCGGTAGGCAGATCTGGCCTGGTGCAGACGGAGCGGGTGCAGCAGGCCGACTTGGCACATCGGTCTCGGGGCGTTACATTGGGGTCGTACTACAAAGACGAAGACTCTCATTGCCAATGGTTGGCAATCATCTCCGGATCCCAATGGTAATTTGACTGTCGTGGAGGATCAACTTGTGGTTCCGACTCTGGCTCTGTGGCTGATGTAGGGTTCTGGTAGGCGTGAATAGCCTCTAATGGAACAAGGTACCCACCTGCAGATAAATCAAACAAGGAAGGAGGAGGCAGGGGAATAGTCTCAGGATGATGTTTATGAAAGAACAATTTGTATTTAAGCTCCCCTTCCCTATTCTTAATAATAAAATCGTGTGCCACCATACTCTTATAATCTAAATAAACAGTGGGCAGCAATTTTTCTTCCTTCTCATAATGCCTAATAGGTATGTTAAAATGTGCAGCTAGGTGTGAAGCATAGATGCCTCCAAAGATGGGGCCCTTTGTATGGTTTAGATTTAACCGTTTAGCAATAATACATCCCATACTAACAGAGTTATCACTGAATAAACCGTGGAGCAAAATAATAATATCAGGAACACTAAGGTTTCCACAGTTTCCACGACCAATTAAGCAACAACTAGCAAATATTGCAAAGTAGCGTAAAACAGGAAAATGTATGCTAGTGATTCGTGCATCGGAAACCTTCCTCATTTCCCCTACAGTAATGGTATCAATAAACCCATCCACATCGTCACGATGTGGTTCCTCTATTGTGCCCTCGAAAGGGATCAAACAAACCCAACACAAATCATAAAGTGACATCTCCTTATGCTCATCATATAAATAAAACTCCATCGTAGGTGGTGAGCTCCTAGCATGGAAATGAAAGTTTTGCACAAAGATATTGGTGAGTAAGAGATACTGTTCGCGTCGGTCGTGGAGGAAGGCGGTGAGGCCTGCATTCTCAGCCAATTCATAAAAATCATCATAAATCCCGACTGCTCTCAAGAAATCATCGGAAGGCCATTCACACGGCCGAACCTCCGTGGCGCAAGGCAAATTATATTTGGGCCTCTCTGCTTTTTCATTTTGCTTTTCCTTCGAGCTTCGGCTCGATGAGCCCCTCAAAAATCTCTTCATTATTTTCTAATAAATTCTGAAATTTTTAGTAACTTCAAATAAAAATAAACCAAACTCAACAAAATTGATAGTAACTACTCCTACAAGTGCCTAGAGCCTATATCATGCATCAAAACTACTTGGAACCACATAAATTTGACATGCAAGCTCAAGAATAGGGTCAACACAAATTTGCAATGAATAAAGCACTAGAACAAAAACTAATTGGACCAATGGAGGAGTCACATACCAAGGAACAATCCCCCCAAGCAGTTTTGTGATAGGTGCTTTGAGCAAGGAGATCGAAAATGGTAGCAAAACGAGCTTGGACTCAGGTTTGAACTGGATAATCGTGTTTGTGGGAGGAAGAAGGAGTGTGTGGGTGCAGGAATAAGTGGAGGAGGGCCACCATGGGCCCACGAGGCAGGGGGGCGCGCCCAGGGGGGTAGGGCGCGCCCTCCACCCTCGTGGCCAGGTGGGTGCCCCCCGTGCTGTGTTCTTAGTGCCAAATATTCTCAAATATTCCAGAAAAACCATATTTAAATTTCACGGCATTTGGAGAACTTTTATTTTCAGGGTATTTTTATATTGCACGAATAATTCAGATAACAGACGAAAAATACTTTTATTTTATTTTATTTAATATAAATAACAGAAAGTAATAGGAGGGTACAGAGAGTTGTACCTTCTAGTTTCATCCATCTCATGCTCATCAAAAGGAATCCACTAACAAGGTTGATCAAGTCTTGTTAACGAACTCATTTCGAATAACATGGAACTGGAGAAATTTCGAATAACACTATGTTACCTCAACGGGGATATGCACATCCCCAATAATAAGAATATCATATTTCTTCTTGATAGTAGGAAGAGGAAATTCAAAACCTCCAAATATAATCGATGAAAATTTTCCAATAGAGTTGATACTATGAACTTGAGGTTGTTTCCTCGGAAAGTGTACCGTATGCTAATTACCATTAACATGAAAAGTGACATTGCCTTTAGTGCAATCAATAACAGCCCTTGCAGTATTCAAAAAGGGTCTTCCAAGAATAATAGACATACTATCGTCCTCGGGAATATCAAGAATAACAAAGTCCGTTAAAATAGTAACGTTTGCAACTACAACAGGCACATCCTCACAAATACTGACAGGTATAGCGGTTGATTTATCAGCCATTTGCAAAGATATTTCAGTAGGTGTCAACTTATTCAAATCAAATCTACGATATAAAGAGAGAGGCATAACACTAACACCGGCTCCAAGATCACATAAAGCAGTTTTAACATAGTTTCTTTTAATGGAGCATGGTATAGTGGGTACTCTTGGATCTCCAAGTTTCTTTGGTATTCCACTTTTAGAAGTATAATTAGCAAGCATGGTGGAAATTTCAGCTTCCGGTATATTTCTTTGTAACACCCCAAATTTTCAATTTGGAATGTTATACACTAGATCATCATTGCATATCATATTTATTGCATTTTGGGTAGATCCTAGAAATTCTACGCAACTCAAGGACCCTCGGAGAGAGTTGGGGATTTCGTTATTTTCATATTTGAGTTGTCTCAAAATTTCAAAATAGGATAATTTTATTTTATTTATTTTATCTTCAATTATTTCTATTACAAAAATATGAGAGAGGGAATAAAATGACTTTCCCAAAATAAAGAAATATTGAGGATTTAATAAAAAATCAAATAAGATTTTATTTTGGTTTTATTTGCTATTTTATTTGAATTTAGGAAAAGTGCGCGTTTTTCAAAATTGCATTTAGGCCCCAAATAAATGTTCATCCTGTGCGGCTTGATTTTAGAAGCCGGGGAAAATTTATTTTGGGATTTTTGGAGTCCGTTTAATTTTCCTTTTGTTTTTTTCTGAGCGTAATTATTTAAAAAAAACACAACCGACCTAACGGGTCGTGTCCGACCCGGACACTAGGCCCGGCCGGCTTTATAAGCCGGGGAGGCCTAGCCGGACCCCCCCCCCTCAAATCCTAGCCGCCTAGCCAGCCGCCGCCTTCGTCGCCGTCTCCGCTGCCGAGCTGCGCCGCTGCCGCCAGAGCGCCGCCGCCGTCCGTCGCCGCCCGCCGGATCCGTCGCCGGAGGTAGACGTCGCCACCGCCGGTTTTTTTTCAAAAAACCGTTCGGTTTTCCGATGATTTTGTTCGTTTTTTTAGTTTCGTTTTTTAAATAGATCGGTTTTTCCGGTTTATTTAATTAGCGAGCGTTCGTCCGTTTGTTCGTTTTAACGAACGTTCGTCATTTTTCTTTTTCGCGGATTAAATCCGTGATTTTTTGATCGCGATTTCTGATCCGATTTTCGTTTTAGTCTAACTTTTTGCTCGTTTATCGGAATCAGGCGATTCAAGCGCCTGCAGTTTCGTCTCGAAACCCTCTTTCCGTTTAGCCAACTTAAACAAGTTTTGGCCATTGTAAATTTTTCCCTAGATCCAGAATAGTAAACGAAGCTTGTTTCTTTTGCCGTTTGTTTTTCGTTGCTTCGTTCGGTTTGATTCTTTTTGCCAACCGGAGTTCTTAAGTTGAACTTTCTGGTTATATCTCTTATTTGAGTTTCACCTATGCATTAGCTGAGTACTTATTGTATGCTTGTTTGTTTGCGATAGAGTACCCGGAGTGCGCCGCTTGCTACTTCGAATCGCTAGGTTTCCCGGATCATAAGCAAGGCAAGTAACACTTTGATCATGCTTTCCCTCTACCCAGTTTTATTGCATTAGATCACCCCTCACACATTGCATGTTTAGGATCTAATTAAATTGTGGGTTTGGGAAGTAGTTGAGGTAGTACCTATTACCTGTTATTATCAAACCTTTGGGAGTTACTTCTACATTTGTTTATTATGCCATCCTATGCTAGTAGACGTGGATTGGGTGAGTGTATCCATGACAGATGTGAGATTTTTAATTAATGGTTTATTTAAGGTGGCAACCTAAACACACATCTGGGTGGATTGAGGCACCTGGGTATTCCAGCGATTGCCTATTTTTCTTTATGTACCGCCACCCAGGCTCAAAGGGATCATGAGATTGTTCATGCTAGAAACTTTCGTGTGCAGCCACAAGCTATTATGGGCTCTAGCATAGTTGATTAAGTCGTGCGAACTCTTAGAGTGGTAGACCAGCAGATGTAGGGGATGTAGGTTGGTACGGTCTACCCGATCGTAAGGTGCTAGCGCTTCTGAAAGACTATGTCTCGGTCATCCGTTTCTCAAACACCATGTAGTGCGAGAAACCAAACGGAGGCGATCGAGTCTTATGGGGAAAAGTGCGCAAACCTCTGCAGAGTGTATAAACTAATCATGATTAGCCGTGTCCCCGGTTATGGACATCTTGAGTATCTAGTACCTGGATTATCATGTGAATCTCAACAGGTTACTAAAAAATTAATTTTGTTGGGTTTTGTTTAATGTTGATGGTTAATTGGGATTGAGAATGCTGTCAACCATTCTCAATGTTAACAACTACCATGATAGTTAAATAAAATTTATTCCTTTGCAGTAGGGAAAAATTGGCTTTACGCAAAACTGTAACCATAGAGCTTTCCACCAGCCAAATATGGATATAGAGTAGCCTATTTCATTCCATTACTCTCTATGTGTTACTTTGCCAGCATATTCCATGTGCTGACCCGTTTCGGGCTGCAACGTTAATGTTGCAGACTTTTCAGACGACGATTAAGGAGTTTTAGGTGGTGGTTCTATACTCAGTGATGCCGTTGGAGTTGATGGACTCACTTATCTTCCAAGCCTTCTGCTGTTATCATTATTAGATGGCCTTGAGCCATATTTATTGTAATAAGTTCTCTTTTGAGACACCCGATGTAATAAGTGTGTGATTGATACTCTGTTATAAATCCTTCAAGTACTATGTGGTGTCAGCATTACTGATCCAGGGATGACACCTGAGCACAAAGATTGGACCGCTTGAGGTCTGGTCGCTACAAGATGGTATCAGAGCATAATATGACTGTAGGACAAGACCACTAAGCTAAAGACCTAGATCACTACTCACTCCCTTCTCTTTCTGACTTCTCATCTTTTCTACTCTTTTAGGATGGCGGATGCAAGGAACAAGTTCACGCAACCGGATGAAGATACAACCTTTGGACGTCACTTGAAGGAAGTCACTAGATACCTGAACATAGGAGTACCAAGCTTCACCGGAACCTACAACGCCACTTTACCTGAAGAAGAGCGCTGGATGATTCAAGTTCAAGTTCCAGGAAGGACGTTCATGCCAGTCACTGAGCCCATAGATTTTTCTTTTGATGCACCAACTTGGAGTCTAGGAAAGAGCATGGCAGCTCACATCGCCATGGGACGCATTGGAGAAGTCTACCACAATGATCTCAAGGATACTATCTACCAGATTAGTGGGCGCCGAGATGAGCACTGGGAGATGATCAGCACCAGAAAGGATAGATCAGTTGTAGCTTTTATCCAGGAGTTAAACCAGCACATTCGACGTCAGGAGAACCAGATATGCGCCGACATGATAGATCTGAAGAAGGCGAGGACAAGAATCAAGGAACTGGAGGAAGAACTCAAGGCTACACGTGAAGATTATGAAGAGGAAATCGAAGTATTAGTGGAGAAGAATGACGATCTGATCAAGAAGATCGGAATATTTATGGGAGGCCCTACACCAGTAGAAGAAGACGAAGAACCCAAGGAGATTCGCCCGGAAGACTACATCATCATCGACGACACCGACTCGGATCCAGATGATAGCAATGATAACTATGTTGATGAAACTGGAGCAGATATCATGGAGTATGCAACCGAAGAATATTTCTAGTAGACCACCTCATCACTAGTAGTAGTACACCATGTAAATATAGCAGTCCGAGCACTTTTGCGATAGTTAGATCGATTGTATGCCCTTGTTTGATTGATTGAATGAAGTGAATTGTTTGCTTTTGCCTCATGTGCATATGGGTAGTGTTTTCTCTTTAGACCCCCTCTATTCTTAAATCTCATCTTTTCTAAAACCTCAGATGCCTCCGAGACGTGACCCCAGATTTACCTTTCCACCGGAGCTCACCCAGTTGATCCAGCAGCAGAACACATTGATGCAACTGCTAGTCCAGAATCAGAATCAGGGAAACAACAACAACAACCCACCACCACCACCATCACCTGTTGATCACTTAGCCCGTTTTCTTAGGATGAATCCGCCGGTGTTTTCCAGTAGCACCGAGCCGATAGTGGCAGATGATTGGCTCCGCAAGACAGCTAGAGAGTTGACCACAGTAGGATGCACGGATGCGGAAAAGGTGAAGTTTGCCGCACATCAGCTTGAAGGACCCGCAACATCATGGTGGGAGAATTTCACAGCCACTTTTCCTGTCGACACTGTCACGTGGGACCAGTTTCAGCAGGCTTTTCGAACTACCCATGTTTCAGCAGGAGCTATGGCCATGAAGAAGCGAGAGTTTCGCAATTTGCGCCAAGGAGGACGGACAGTTGGCCAGTATGTGGAGGACTTTAGTAAATTAGCACGTTATGCCCCAGATAACGTTGCTACGGATGCAGCTAAGCAGTAGAAGTTTCTGGAAGGACTGAATGATGAGTTGAGCATGCAGTTGATGGTAGCAACCTTCAACAACTACCAGGAGTTGGTAGATCATGCTCTTATGATTGAAGGGAAGCAGCAACAGATTGAGAATCACAAGAGGAAGTATGGACAAGGGAAGCACAATTCAGGAGCTCAGCAGAAGCCACGTTTTACCCCTAGACTGGGAGGACATTTTCAGCATACCCATGGAGGAGGTAGCTCGCACAATCACAATGGCACCAAGAATGGTAATGGGAATGGAGGAAGTAATGGCCAGAACCGCACCAACCATCGACCCCAGCCAAGAGAGACCTGAGCCAAGTCACTTGTTTTAAGTGCCAGAAGACCAGACATTATGCCAATGAATGTCCTGAATCATAGAATGGAAATGGCAATGGAAGCTTTGGGAAGAAGCCGAACCATTTCAATAGGGGACAGGTGAACCACGTTAACGTGGAGGAGGTTGAAGAGCAGCCGGATGCAGTAATCGGTAAGTTTTTGGTTAAGTCATTTACTGCACTCGTTCTTTTTGATACTGGTGCATCGCATTCATACATACCAAGGGGATTTGTGGATAAGTATAAACTGCCAACCCAAGCCCTTAGATCACCCATGTTAGTAACCTCGCCTGGAGCAGAATATATGGCTAGCCTATGGTGTGATCGGTTGCCATTAAGGATTGGTAGCTACGTATTTCCCTCAGACCAAATAGTGTTGGAATCTCAAGGATTGGATGAGATATTAGGCATGGATTGGTTGTCGATGTATGGAGGAAACATCGATTGCGCCAGTAAGTCGACCTTGCTTACCACCCCAGAAGGAAGAAGGATCAAGTATGTATCCTGACATGTGCCAAAGAGGACTCAAGTAAATTGTTTAACAGGAGTTGTGCAGGAGGAAGTACCAGTAGTGAAGGATTTCCCCGAAGTATTTCCAGAAGAGTTGCCAGGCATGCCACCGGATAGAGTTATTGAGTTTTTGATTGAACTTTTGCCAGGCACAGGGCCAATATCAAAGAGACCATATAGGATGCCCGCAAAGGATTTGGTTGAGATTAAGAAGCAGATTAAGGAGTTACTGGATAAAGGATATATTCGCCCAAGTTCTTCGCCTTGGGGATCACCAGTACTTCTAGTGGAGAAGAAGGATGGATCGTTAAGAATGGTTGTTGATTATCGAGGATTGAATGAAGTAACCATCAAGAACAAGTACCCACTACCGATGATCAATGATCTGTTTGATCGATTGCAAGGAGCTAAGGTATTTACCAAGATCGATCTGCAATCAGGATACCACCAGTTGAAGATTCGAGAACAGGATATACCCAAGACAGCCTTTACCACCAGGTATGGGCTGTACGAGTATACCGTTATGTCATTTGGTCTGACTAACGCGCCTGGATATTTTATGAACATGATGAACAAAGTGTTTATGGAGTTTTTGGATAAGTTCGTCGTAGTGTTCATTGATGATATCCTGGTTTACTCGAAGAATGAAGAGGAGCATAAGGAGCATTTGCGTTTGGTTCTTGGAAAGCTCAGAGAACATCAACTATATGCCAAGTTCGGCAAATGTGAGTTTTGGTTGAAGGAAGTTGGATTTCTCGGACACGTTATATCTGGAGAAGGTATAGCAGTAGATCCCACTAAAGTTGATACTGTGACCAAGTGGGAAGCCCCAACAATAGTTGGAGAGATCCGGAGTTTTCTTGGACTCGCAGGATACTACCGGAGGTTTATTGAGAATTTCTCAAAAATTGCAAAGCCTATGACGGAGTTGTTGAAGAAGGATACCAAGTTCATATGGACTGAGGAATGTGAGGCCAGTTTCCAGGAGTTGAAGAAACGTTTGGTTACATCACCAATGTTGATTTGCCAGACCAGACCAAGGATTATGAGGTGTATTGCGACGCTTCACGTCGAGGACTTGGAGCAGTGCTTATGCAAGAAGGAAAAGTTGTTTCATATGCCTCACGACAGCTTAAGCCCCATGAGTTTAATTATGCTACGCATGATTTGGAGTTAGCAGCCGTAGTGCATGCATTGAAGACTTGGAGACATTTTCTGATTGGAAACCATTGCGAGGTGTACACAGATCGCAAGAGTTTGAAGTATATTTTCACACAGAAAGAGTTGAACCTCAGACAAAGGAGATGGTTGGAGCTCATCAAGGATTATGATATGAAATTGCATTATCACCCTGGAAAGGCTAACGTAGTAGCTGACGCGTTAAGCCGTAAGAGCCATGTTAACACCCTAATGACGGGAGATTTACCAAGAGAGTTAGCCGAAAATCTTCGAGAGCTATGTTTGGAAATAGTCCCGAGAGGCTATGTAGCAGCATTGGAGATTCAGTCTACTTTGATGGATAAGATCAGAGAAGCCCAAAAGACTGACAAGGAGATTGCCTCTATTAAGGAGAAAATGAGCAAAGGAAAAGCTAAGGGATTTCGTGAGGATGAGCACGATACCTTATGGTTTGAAGACCGTGTTTATGTACCAAATGATTCGGAGATCAGGAAGTTAATTTTACAAGAGGCCCATGATTCACCGTATTCGATTCACCCAGGAAATACCAAGATGTATTTGGATTTGAAGGATATTTTCTGGTGGACCGGAATGAAGAAGGATATTGCGGAATATGTAGCAGTTTGTGATGTATGTCAGAGAGTAAAGGCAGAGCATCAAAAGCCAGCATGATTGCTACAACCATTGCCGATACCCGAATGGAAGTGGGATAAGCTAGGCATGGATTTTATTACTGGATTGCCCAGAACACGTTCAGGCTATGACTCGATATGGGTTGTAGTCGATCGTTTGACAAAGGTAGCTCATTTCATTCCAGTGAAGACTACCTATACCAGTGCAAAGTTGGCAAAGATATATATGACTAGAATCGTTTGTCTGCATGGAGTTCCAAGGAGCATAGTATCAGATAGAGGAACCCAATTTACCTCAAAGTTCTTGAATCAGTTGCATGAAACTTTGGGTACCAGACTGGAGTTTAGCACAGCTTTCCACCCGCAGACAGATGGACAGACTGAGAGAGTCAATCAGATTTTGGAGGATATGCTAAGAGCTTGTGCGCTAGATTACGGATCTAGTTGGGATGAGAATTTGCCATATGCAGAGTTCTCTTACAACAATAGCTATCAATCCAGTTTGAAGATGGCCCCTTTCGAAGCCTTGTATGGAAGGAGGTGCAGGACCCCATTGTCTTGGGATGAAGTTGGAGATCGCCAATTGTTTGGACCGGATCTGATAAAGGAGTCTGAATAGAAAGTGAAATTGATTCGCGATAGGCTCAAGGTAGCCCAATCCAGGCAGAAGAGCTATGCAGATTCTAAACGCAAGGAGACAGTTTACGAAGTTGGAGACCGAGCTTATCTTCGAGTATCACCACTTCGAGGAGTTAAGCGCTTTGGAGTTAAGGGAAAGTTAGCGCCACGTTTTGTAGGCCCATACAAAGTTTTGGAGCGTATGAGAGAAGTTTCCTATAAGTTGGAATTGCCCGAGGGATTGTCAGGAGTTCACGACGTGTTCCATGTATCCCAGTTGAAGAAGTGCCACGCAGAGATGGCTGATATACCGCTGAGAGATACGGTACCACTGGAAGCAATTCAGTTGGACAGTGATTTGACCTATGAGGAGAAACCAGTTAAGATTCTAGAGTATGCCAGTCGAGTCACCCGCAGCAAGGTTATCAAGTTTTGCAATGTTCAGTGGAGCCACCACACGGAGGATGAAGCCACCTGGGAGCGAAAGGAAGATATGCTGAAGGACCACCCTCACCTATTTTCTAGCCAACCCGAATCTCGAGGGCGAGATTCATCTTAAGGGGGGTAGGTTTGTAACATCCCAAATTTCCAATTTGGAATGTTATACACTAGATCATCATTGCATATCATATTTATTGCATTTTTGGTTGATCCTAGAAATTCTACGCAACTCAAGGACCCTCGGAGAGAGTTGGGGATTTCATTATTTTCATATTTGAGTTGTCTCAAATTTTGAAAATAGGATCATTTGATTTGATTTATTTTATCTTCAATTATTTCTATTACAAAAATATGAGAGAGGGAATAAAAGGACTTTCCCAAAATAAAGAAATATTGAGGATTTAATAAAAAATCAAATAAGATTTTATTTTGGTTTTATTTGCTATTTTATTTGAATTTAGGAAAAATGCGCGTTTTTCAAAATTGCATTTCGGCCCCAAATAAATGTTCATCCTGTGCGGCTTGATTTTAGAAGTCGGGGAAAATTTATTTCGGGATTTTTGGAGTCCGTTTAGTATTCCTTTAGTTTTTTTCTGAGCGTAACTATTTAAAAAAACCGCAACCAACCTAACGGGTCGTGTCTGACCCGGACACTAGGCCCGGCCGGCTTTATAAGCCGGGGAGGACCAGCCGGACCCCCCCTCAAACCCTAGCCGCCTAGCCCGCTGCCGCCCCGCGCCGCCGCCGACCGCCGCCGCCGTCCGTCACCGGAGGTAGATCTCGTCACCGCCGTTTTTTTGAAAAACCGTTCAGTTTTCTGACGGTTTTGTTCGTTTTTTTAGTTTTGGTTTTTTAAATAGATCTGTTGTTCCTTTATTTAATTAGCGAGCGTTCGTCCGTTCGTTCATTTTAACGAACGTTCGTCGTTTTTCTTTTTCTCGGATTAAATCCGTGATTTCTCTGATCGCGATTTCTGATCCGATTTTCGTTTTAGTCTAACTTTTCGCTCGTTTATCGGAATCATGCGATTCAAGCACCTGGAGTTTCGTCTCGAAACCCTCTTTCCGTTTAGCCAACTTAAACAAGTTTTTGCCACTGTAAAATTTGCCCTAGATCCAGAATAGTAAACGAAGCCTGTTTCTTTTGCCGTTTGTTTTTCGTTGCTTCGTTCGGTTTGATTCTTTTTGCCAACCGGAGTTCTTAAGTTGAACTTTCTGGTTATATCTCTTATTTGAGTTTCACCTGTGCATTAGTTGAGTACTTATTGTATGCTTGTTTGTTTGCGATAGAGTACCCGGAGTGCGCCGCTTGCTACTTCGAATCGCTAGGTTTCCTGGATCATTAGCAAGGCAAGTAACACTTTGATCATGCTTTCCCTCTACCCAGTTTTATTGCATTAGATCACCCCTCACACATTGCATGTTTAGGATATAATTAAATTGTGGGTTTGGGAAGTAGTTGAGGTAGTACCTATTACCTGTTATTATCAAACCTTTGGGAGTTACTTCTACGTTTGCTTATTATGCCATGCTATGCTAGTAGACGTGGATTGGGTGAGTGTATCCATGACAGATGTGAGATTGTTAATTAATGGTTTATTTAAGGTGGCAACCTAAACACACATCTGGGTGGATTGAGGCACCTGGGTATTCCAGCGATTGCCTGTTTTTCTTTATGGACCGCCACCCAGACTCAAAGGGATCATGAGATTGTTCATGCTAGAAACTTCCGTGTGCAGCCACAAGCTATTATGGGCTCTAGCATAGTTGATTAAGTCATGTGAACTCTTACAGTGGTAGACTAGCAGATGTAGGGGATGTAGGTTGGTACGGTCTACCCGATCGTAAGGTGCTAGCGCTTCTGAAAGACTATGTCTCGGTCATCCGTTTCTCAAACACCATGTAGTGCGAGAAACCAAACGGAGGCGATCGAGTCTTGTGGGGAAAAGTGCACAAATCTCTGCAGAGTGTATAAACTAATCATGATTAGCCGTGTCCCCGGTTATGGACATCTTGAGTATCTAGTACCTGGATTATCATGTGAATCTCAATAGGTTACTAAAAAATTAATTTTGTTGGGTTTTGTTTAATGTTGATGGTTAATTGGGATTGAGAATGCTGTCAACCATTCTCAATGTTAACAACTACCATGATAGTTAAATAAAATTTATTCCTTTGCAGTAGGGAAAAATTGGCTTTACGCAAAACTGTAACCATAGAGCTTTCCACCAGCCAAATATGGATATAGAATAGCCTGTTTCATTCCATTACTCTCTATGTGTTACTTTGCCAGCATATTCCATGTGCTGACCCGTTTCGGGCTGCAACGTTAATGTTGGAGACTTTTCAGACGACGATTAAGGAGTTTTAGGTCGTGGTTCTATACTCAGTGATGCCGTTAGAGTTGATGGACTCACTTATCTTCCAAGCCTTCCGCTATTATCATTATTAGATGGCCTTAAGCCATATTTATTGTAATAAGTTCTCTTTTGAGACACTCGATGTAATAAGTATGTGATTGATACTCTGTTATAAATCCTTCAAGTACTGTGTGGTGTCAGCATTACAGATCCAGGGATGACACCTGAGCACAGAGATTGGACCATTTGAGGTTTGGTCGCTACAAGATGGTATCAGAGCACACGCTGACTGTAGGACACGACCACTAAGCTAAAGACCTAGATCACTACTCACTCCCCTCTCTTTCTGACTTCTTATCTTTTCTACTCTTTTAGGATGGCGGATGCAAGGAACAAGTTCACGCAACCGGATGAAGATACACCCTTTGGATGTCACTTGAAGGAAGTCACTAGATACCTGAACATAGTAGTACCAAGCTTCACCAGAACCTACAAGGCCACTTTACCTGAAGAACAGTGATGGATGATTCAAGTTCAAGTTCCAGGAAGGACGTTCATGCTAGTCACTGAGCCCATAGAGTTTTCTTTTGATGCACCAACTTGGAGTCTAGGAAAGAGCATGGCAGCTCACATCGCCATGGGACGCATTGGAGAAGTCTACCGCAATGATCTCAAGGATACTATCTACCAGATTTGTGGGCGCCGAGATGAGCGCTGGGAGATGATCAGCACCAGAAAGGATAGATCAGTTGCAGCTTTTATCCAGGAGTTAAACCAGCACATTCGACATCAAGACAACCAGATGTGCGCCGACATGATAGATCTGAAGAAGGCGAGGACAAGAATCAAGGAACTGGAGGAAGAACTCAAGGCTACATGTGAAGATTATGAAGAGGAAATCGAAGTATTAGTGGAGAAGAATGACGATCTGATCAAGAAGGTCGGAATATTTATGGGAGGCCCTACACCAGTAGAAGAAGACGAAGAACCCAAGGAGATTCGCCCAGAAGACTACATCATCATCGACGACACTGACTCGGATCCAGATGATAGCGATGATAACTATGTTGATGAAGCTGGAGCAGATATCATGGAGTCTGCAACCGAAGAATATTTGTAGTAGACCACCTCATCAGTAGTAGTAGTCCACCATGTAAATATAGCAGTCCGAGCACTTTTGCGATAGTTAGATCGATTGTATGCCCTTGTTTGATTGATTGAATGAAGTGAATTGTTTGCTTTTGCCTCATGTGCATATGGGTAGTGTTTTCTCTTTAGACCCCCTCTATTCTTAAATCTCATCTTTTCTAAAACCTCAGATGCCTCCGAGACGTGACCCCGGATTTACCTTTCCACCGGAGCTCACCCAGTTGATCCAGCAGCAGAACACATTGATGCAGCTGCTAGTCCAGAATCAGAATCAGGGGAACAACAACAACCCACCACCACCACCACCTGTTGATCACTTAGCCCGTTTTCTTAGGCTGAATCCGCCGGTGTTTTCCAGTAGCGCCGAGCTGATAGTGGCAGATGATTGGCTCCGCAAGACAGCTAGAGAGTTGACCACAGCAGGATGCACGGATGCGGAAAAAGTGAAGTTTGCCGCACATGATCTTGAAGGACCCGCAGCATCATGGTGGGAGAATTTCGCAGCCACTTTTCCTGTCGACACTGTCACGTGGGACCAGTTTCAGCAGGCTTTTCGAAATAATTGAAATATTGGAGGAAAAATATTAAAATCAAATATTTGATTTTATTTGGATTTTATTTGCATTAGAAAAATTGCACGTTTTCAAAATTGCATTTTAGGGCCAAGAAAATCTTCACCTCGTTCTAAATATTCTATTTAGACGGTGAAAATTTGTTTTGGCATTTTAGATTTTTATTTTATTTTCTAGGAATTATTTTCTGTTCGGCGGAATTGTTTTTTGTAAAACAAAGCTTCGGGCGCCGACTGGGCCGAAACCCAGTCGGGCCGGCCCATCTCCCACTGCCACCGCCGACTCGGACAGAGTCCGAGCCGGACTCCTCCAGTGCCGCCGCCTTGCCCCTCCTCCAAGCCACCCCGCCCCCGCCCTTTATATACGCCGCCTGACCCCCCGCTACCACCACAAACCCCGCCGCCGCCGCAGCCCGCTCCCGAGCTGAGCCGTGCGCCGCCGCCTCCCGCGCCTCGCCACCGTCGCCGCAAGCCGCCGCCGCCCCGCTGCCCCGCTAGCCCGCCGCCCCGCCGCCTGAGCCCCGCCTCGCCGGAGGTACCACGCCGTTTCGTCACCGCTGGTTTTTTTAAAAGAAAACCAATTCATTTTTTTAGAAAAAAAACCCTAGTTCATTTTTTAGATCGGTTCGCCGGTTTTTCCCAGTTCTTCTATTTAGCGGACGCCCGTCCGTACGTTCGTTTTAAGAACTGTTTTCGCTCGTTAGTTACAGACAACGAACGCTCGTTCGTTAGCCTGTTCGTCAGTTTTCTTTTATCGGATTTTTCCCGTGGTTATTTCTGATCACGATTTCCGATCCGATTTTCGTTCTAGTTTATCTTTTTGCTCGTTTATCGGAATCAGGCAATTCAAGCGCCTAGATCTTTGCCTTGAGACCCTCTTTTTGTTTAACGAACTTGAACAAGTTTTTGTTACTGTAAATTTGACTAGGTCCAGATTAGTAAATGGATCTTGTTTCTTTCGCCGTTTGAGTTTCATTGCTCCATTTGATTTGATTCTTTTTGCAAACCGGAGTTCTTAAGTTGAACTTTCTGGTTAGATCTTCTTATTTGAGTTTTACCCGTGCTTCTTTGCTTGATTGCTTATCTGGAGTCTCTAGGTTACGCGGATCGTCAGCAAGGCAAGTAACACTTTGATCATATCGCTTTATCACCCAGTTTTTATGCATTAGTTCCAATCCTCAAACATTGCATGGTTAGGATGTCATTAACATGTGGGTTGGGAAGTAGTTGATGAGGTAGAACCTATTGCCCTATTACATTCAAACCCTTGGAAGTTACTTCTACGCGTTGCTTATATTGCTATGCTATGCTCGTAGACGTGGTTTGGGTGAGTGAAATCCATGACAGATGTGAGATTGATAATTAATGGTTCAACGTAAGGTGGCAACTTAAATACACATCTCGGTGGATTGAGGCACCTGGAGTACCCAGTGTTGCCTGTATTTTTGGAAATCTCGGAGTACCCGTGTGATATTCCTATGGACCGCCACCCAGGCTCAAAGGGAACCGAGATGATTCATGCTAGAAACTTCCGTGTGCAGCCACAAGCTATTATGGGCTCTAGCATAGTTGAGTAAGTTACGTGAAGCTCTCGAGAGGTAGATCAGCAGGTAGTGGGTTGTAGGTTTGGTATGGTCTGCCCGAAGTAGAGAGTTAATGTTTCTGAAAGGCTTTGTCTCGGTCATCCGTTTCTCAAACATCTTGTAGTGCGAGAAATCCAACGAAGGAGATCGAGTCTTGTGGGGAAAAGTGCGCAAACCTCTGCAGAGTGTACAAACTAATCATGGTTAGCCGTGTCCCCGGTTATGGACATCTTGAGTATCTAGTACTTGGAGTATCTTAAGTATCTCATCACTCTAAATTAATATTGTTGGGTTGATAATTACCTTAATTAGAATTGAGTTGGAGGAACCTTCTCAATGATGTTTCAACTACCATGATAGTTAAATTAAAAATCTATTCCTTTGTTGTAGGAAAAAATTGGCTTTTCGCAAAACTGTAACCATAGAGCTTTCCACCAGCCAAATATGCATGTAGTGATAGCATTTTTCTGTTCTTGCTCTACTATGTTACTTTGCCAGCATATTCCATGTGCTGACCCGTTTTCGGGCTGCAACGTATTATGTTGCAGACTTTTCAGACGAAGAGTAAGGTTCGTTAGGTCGTTGCTGTGTACCTCAGCTATGCCGTTGGAGTTGATGGACTCACTTTATCTTCCAAGCCTTCCGCTGTTATCGTATTAGTTGGCCTTAAGCCATATTTATCGTAATAAGTTCTCTTTGGAGACATTCGATGTAATAAGTGTGTGATTGCTACTCTGTTATAAATCCTCGAGTATTGTGTGTGTCAGCATTACCGATCCAGGGATGACACTGAAGCATAGAGACTTGACCGTTTGAGGTCGGGTCGCTACAAGATGGTATCAGAGCACACGCTGAGTGTAGGACACGACCAGTAAGCTAAAAGCCATATATCACTATTCTCTTCTGATTTCTGACTCCTCTCCATTTTCTACTCTTTAGGATGGCGGATGCAAGGAAAAAGTTTGCACAACCGGATGAAGAAGCACCTTTTGGACGACACTTGATGGAAGTCACTAGGTACCTGAACATAGGAATACCAAGCTTCACCGAGACATACAACGCCACCTTACCAGAAGAGGAGCGCTGGATGATTCAAGTACAAGTTCCAGGAAGAACCTTCACGCTAGTCACTAAACCCATAGAATTTTCCTTTGATGCACCAACCTGGAGTTTAGGAAAGAGTATGGCAGCTCACATCACCATGGGACACATTGGAGAAGTTTATCACAAGGAGCTTAAGGATACTATCTACCAGATCTGTGGAGTCTGCAACCGAGGAATATTTTTAGTAGACCACCACATCAGTAGTAGTATTCCACCATGTAAATAGAGTAGTCCGAGCACTTTTGCGATAGTTCTATATCGACTGTATGCCCTTGCTTGATTGATTGAGTGAAATGATTGTGTTTGTCTCATGTGCATACGGGTAGTGCTTTCTCAATAGACCTCATTCTATTCTAATCTCTCCCCTCTAAACCCATCAGATGCCTCCGAGACGTGACCCCGGATTTGCTTTTCCATCGGAGCTCACTCAGTTGATCCAGCAACAGAATACCCTGATGCAGTTGTTAGTTCAGAATAAAGGCAACAACAACAACAACCCACCACCACCACCACCACCAGTTGACAACTTAGCCCGTTTTCTGAGGTTGCAGCCGCCGGTGTTTTCCAGTAGCACTGAGCCCATAATAGTAGATGATTGGCTCCGCAGGATTGGAAGGGAGTTAACCACTGCAGGATGTATTGATGCTGAGAAGGTGCGTTTTTCCGCACATCAGTTGGATGGACCAGCAGCATCATGGTGGGAGAATTACACTGTCACCTACCCTATAGCTACGGTGACATGGGACCAATTTCAGCAAGCCTTCCGTACATCCCATGTCTCAACTGGAGCCATGAATTTGAAGAAGCGTGAGTTTCGCAACTTACGCCAGGGGAACCGTACTGTGGCTCAGTATGCAGATGAGTTTAGCAAGTTATCTCGCTATGCCCCTGATGATGTGGCCACAGATGCCGCAAAGCAGGAGAAGTTTATGGAAGGGCTGAATGATGAGATGAGCATGCAGTTGATGGTGGAAACATTCACCAACTATCAGGAGTTGGTAGATAAGGCTCTTATGATTGAAGGGAAGCAGCAGCAGATTGAGAGCCATAAGAGGAAGTATGGACAAGGGAGGTATAACTCAGGAGTTCAGCAGAAGCCTCGCCTAACCCCGAACTAGGGAGGACTTGTTCATAACCATGGAGGCCACACCCACAATGGAGGAAGTAACCATAATCATACTGGCCCAAGGAATGGGAATGGGAATGGAGCAAGCAACAATCAGAACAGCCCCAATCCAGCCACACCCACCAAGAGATACCTAAGCCACATTACTTGTTTCAAGTGCGGGAAGACCGGACACTATGCCACAGAGTGCCCTAAAGGTAAGAATGGAAACAGAAATGGGAGCGCTGGGAAGAAGCCCAATCCATTCAACAAAGGACAAGTGAACCACATTAACGTGGAGGAGGTTGAAGAGCAGCCAGACGCGGTTATAGGTAAGTTTTTGGTTAAGTCATTTACCGCTCTTGTTCTTTTTGATAGTGGTGCATCACATTCATACATATCAAGGGAATTCGTGGATAAGTTTAAACTACCGACCCAAACCCTTAGGACCCCTCTGTTAGTAAGCTCACCCAGAGCAGAGTATATGGCTAGTCGATGGTGTGACCAGATATCCTTAACCATTGGCAACCATGTTTTTCCGTCCGACCTAATTATCTTGGAGTCACAAGGATTGGATGTGATATTAGGAATGGACTGGATGTCAAAGTATGGAGGAAGCATTGACTATGTTAGTAATTCAATTTGTCTCACCACCCCGGAGGGAAAAAGGATCAAGTATGTATCTAGGCATGTGCCTAAAAGGAGCCAAGTAAATACCCTCACAGGAGTTGTTCACAAAGAAGTGCCTGTAGTAAAGGATTACCCGGATGTTTTCCCAGAGGAGTTACCAGGCATGCCACCGGACCGAGATATTGAGTTTTTGATAGAGCTATTGCCAGGCACAGGGCCAATATCCAAGAGACCCTATCGGATGCCCTGGAATGATCTGGAGGAGATTAAGAAACAGATCAAGGAGTTATTGGAGAAATGTTACATTCGACGGAGTTCATCACCATGGGGAGCCCCAGTGCTTTTGGTTGAGAAGAAGGATAAGTCCCTAAGAATGGTTGTTGATTATCAGGCCTTGAATGAAGTGATGATTAAGAACAAGTACCCATTGCCGATGATGAATGATCTGTTTGACCAGCTGCAAGGAGCTAAGGTGTTTTCGAAGATTGATCTGCGATCAGGATACCATCAGTTGAAGATACGAGAGAAGGATATCCCAAAGACATCATTCACCACACGGTACGGGTTATACGAATATACGGTCATGTCGTTTGGACTGACTAATGCCCCTGCCTATTTCATGAGCATGATGAACAAGGTGTTCATGGAATATTTGGATAAGTTTGTTGTGGTGTTCATTGATGATATAATGGTATATTAGAAGAATGAAGAGGAACACAAGGAGCATTTGCGTTTAGTTCTCGAGAAACTCTGGAAACATCAATTGTATGCCAAGTTCAGCAAATGCGAGTTTTGGTTGAAGGAAGTCGGATTCCTTGGACATGTTATATCAGGAGAAGGTATAGCAGTAGACCCCACCAAGGTTCAGTCAGTCACTGAATGGTTGGCACCCACTTCAGTTAGCGAGATCCGCGGTTTTCTTGGACTCGCAGGATACTATCAGAGATTCATTGAGAATTTTTCCAAGATTGCGAAGCCAATGACAGAATTATTGAAGAAGGATACCAAGTTCAAATGGACGGAAGATTGCGAGGCAAGTTTCTAGGAGTTGAAGAAATGTTTGACTACAGCCCCAGTGCTGACATTGCCAGATATACATAAGGATTTCCAAGTGTATTGCGACGCCTCTCGCTTAGCACTTGGAAGTGTGCTTATGCAGGATGGAAGAGTTGTTTCGTATGCCTCACGACAACTAAAAACGCACGAATTGAATTATGCCACACATGATTTGGAGCTAGCAGCCGTAGTACATGTGTTGAAGACTTGGAGACACTACCTTATTGGAAACCATTGTGATGTGTACACGGATCACAAGAGTTTGAAGTACATCTTCACCCAGAAGGAACTGAACCTTAGGTAGAGAAGATGGTTGGAGCTCATAAATGATTACGACATGAAGCTGCACTATCATCCAGGAAAGTCCAATGTCGTAGCAGACGCTTTGAGCCGGAAGAGTTATGCTAATACCCTAGAGAGCACGGGATTGCCGAAGGAGTTAGCAGAGAATCTCCGGGAACTATGTTTGGAGATTGTTCCTAGAGATTTTGTTGCAACTATGGAGGTTCATTCTACATTGTTAGGAAAGGTTCGAGAAGCTCAGAAGGAGGACAAAGAGATTGCAGAGATAAAAGAGAAAATGAGCGAAGGAAAGGCCAAAGGTTTTCGTGAGGATGAGCACGACACCTTATGGTTTGAGGACCGTGTTTATGTGCCCAATAACACAGAGATCAGGAAGTTAATACTTCAGGAGGCTCATGACTCACCATACTCGATACACCCCGGAAACACCAAAATGTATTTGGATTTGAAGGAATGTTTCTGGAGGACAGGGATGAAGAAGGATATCGCTGAGTATGTGGCCGTATGTGATGTATGCCAGAGAGTGAAGGCAGAGCATCAAAAGCCAGCAGGATTGTTACAGCCTATGTCGATACCCGAATGGAAGTGGGATAAACTTGGCATGGATTTTATCACCAGATTGCCCAAGACCAAATCAGGCTATGACTCTATATGGGTAGTAGTTGACTGCTTGACCAAAGTGGCACACTTTATCCCAGTGAAAACAACTTATACAAGTGCGAAGTTGGCCAAGATGTATATTTCCAGGATCGTATGTCTGCATGGAGTTCCAAGGACCATCGTATCCGATAGAGGAACACAGTTTACCTCAAAGTTTTGGCATCAGTTACACCAGACCTTGGGAACGACATTGGAGTTCAGTACATCATTTCACCCGCAGACGGATGCGCAGACCGAGAGAGTCAACCAGATTCTGGAGGACATGTTGAGAGCCTGTACGCTAGATTATGGATCTAGTTGGGATGACAACCTGCCCTACGCAAAGTTCTCATACAACAATAGTTACCAAGCCAGTTTGAAGATGGCACCGTTTGAAGCCCTCTATGGACGAAGGTGCAGAACACCGTTAATCTGGGATGAAGTTGGAGATCGACAATTGTTTGGACCAGACTTGATCAAAGAGTCTGAGGAGAAAGTTAAACTGATTCGAGATAGACTAAAGATAGCTCAGTTCAGACAGAAGAGTTATGCAGATTCGAAACACAATGAGGTAACCTATGAAATTGGAGATAGAGCATATCTGCGAGTATCACCTTTGCGAGGAGTGAAACATTTTGGAGTTAAGGGAAAGTTAGCCCCGAGATTTGTAGGATCGTATCGTGTTTTGGAACGGATGGGAGAAGTTGCCTACAAGTTGGAGTTACCTGAAGGACTGTCAAGAGTTCACGACGTGTTTCATGTTTCCCAGTTGAAGAAGTGCCATGCTGAGATGGCCGATATACCGCTAAGAGATACCGTACCCTTGGAGGCGATTCAGTTGGACAATGACTTGACTTATGAGGAGAAGCCAGTCAAGATTTTGGAGTTTGCCAGTCGAGTCACCCGCAGCAAGGTCATTAAGTTTTGCAAAGTTCTGTGGAGCCATCATACCGAGGACGAAGCCACATGGGAACGAGAGGATGATCTTCGCAAAGACCACCCACACCTATTTTCTAGCCAACCCGAATCTCGAGGGCGAGATCCATCTTAAGGGGGTAGGTTTGTAACATCCCAAATTTTCAATTTGGAATGTCATACATAGATCATTCATGCATAGCATATTTTATTGCTTTTCGCCTCGCGGTTCTCGAAATCCTAAGCAACTCAAGGACCCTCGGAGAGAGTTGGGGATTTCCCCAGTTTCCAAATTTGATTTTTATCAAATTCTGAAACGAGGAGTTTGGTTTTAATTATTTTTCTCTCCGAAAATATTTCATATTAAAGTATATGAGAGGAGATAATATGACTGCTCCAAAATAATTGAAATATTGGAGGAAAAATATTAAAATCAAATATTTGATTTTATTTGGATTAGAGAAATTGCACATTTTCAAAATTGCATTTTAGGGCCAAGAAAATGTTCACCTTGTTCTAAATATTTTATTTAGACGGTGAAAATTTGTTTTGGCATTTTTATATTTTTATTTTATTTTCTAGGAATTATTTTCTGTTCGGTGGAATTGTTTTTTTTAAAGCTTCGGGCGCCGACTGGGCCAAAACCCAGCCGGGCCGGCTCATCTCCCGCCGCCGCCATCTCCTGCGCGGAGCCGCGCGCGCCGCCGCCGACTCGAACAGAGTCCGAGCCGGACTCCTCCACCGCCGCCGCCTTGCCCCTCCTCCAAGCCACCCCGCCCCCGCCCTTTATATACGCCGCCCGATCCCCCCGCCACCACCACAAACCCCGCCGCAGCTCGCTCCCGAGCCGAGCCGCGCGTCGCCGCCGCTTCGCCGCCGCCGCCGCCTGAGCCCCGCCTCACCGGAGCCTCGTCGGAGGTACTACGCCGTTTCGTCGCCGCTGTTTTTTTAAAAGAAAACCAATTCGGTTTTTTTAGAAAAAAGACCCTAGTTCATTTTTAAGATCGGTTCGCTGGTTTTTCCCGGTTCTTCTATTTAGCGGACACCCGTCCGTACGTTCGTTTTAACGAACGGTTTTCGCTTGTTAGTTACAGACAACGAACGCTCGTTCGTTAGCCTGTTCGTCAGTTTTCTTTTATCGGATTTTTCCCGCGGTTATTTCTGATACGATTTTCGTTCTAGTTTATCTTTTCGCTCGTTTGTCGGAATCAGACGATTCAAGTGCCTAGATCTTCGTCTCGAGACCCTCTTTTTGTTTAACCAACTTGAACAAGCTTTTGTTACTGTAAAATTTGACCTAGGTCCAGATTAGTAAATGGATCTTGTTTCTTTCGCCGTTTGAGTTTCGTTGCTCCGTTTGATTTGATTCTTTTTGCAAACTGGAGTTCTTAAGTTGAACTTTCTGGTTAGATCTTCTTATTTGAGTTTTATCCGTGCTTCTTTGCTTGATTGCTTATGTATGCTATTGTTTGTTTGTGATAGAATTCTCGGAGCGTGAAGCATGTTATCTGGAGTCTCTAGGTTACGCGGATCGTCAGCAAGGCAAGTAACACTTCGATCATATCGCTTTATCACCCAGTTTTTATGCATTAGTTCCAATCCTCAAACATTGCATGGTTAGGATGTCATTAACATGTGGGTTGGGAAGTAGTTGATGAGGTAGAACCTATTGCCCTATTACATTCAAACCCTTGGAAGTTACTTCTACGCGTTGCTTATATTGCTATGCTATGCTCGTAGACGTGGTTTGGGTGAGTGAAATCCATGACAGATGTGAGATTGATAATTAATGGTTCAACGTAAGGTGGCAACTTAAATACACATCTCGGTGGATTGAGGCACCTGGAGTACCCAGTGTTGCCTGTATTTTTGGAAATCTCGGAGTACCCGTGTGATATTCCTATGGACCGCCACCCAGGCTCAAAGGGAACCGAGATGATTCATGCTAGAAACTTCCGTGTGCAGCCACAAGCTATTATGGGCTCTAGCATAGTTGAGTAAGTTACGTGAAGCTCTCGAAGAGGTATATCAGCAAGTAGTGGGTTGTAGGTTTGGTATGGTCTGCCCGGAGTAGAGAGTTAATGTTTCTGAAAGGCTGTGTCTCGGTCATCCGTTTCTCAAACATCTTGTAGTGCGAGAAATCCAACGGAGGAGATCGAGTCTTGTGGGGAAAAGTGCGCAAACCTCTGCAGAGTGTACAAACTAATCATGGTTAGCCGTGTCCCCGGTTATGGACATCTTGAGTATCTAGTACTTGGAGTATCTTAAGTATCTCATCACTCTAAATTAATATTGTCGGGTTGATAATTACCTTAATTGGGATTGAGTTGGAGGAACCTTCTCAATGATGTTTCAACTACCATGATAGTTAAATTAAAAATCTATTCCTTTGTTGTAGGGAAAAATTGGCTTTTCGCAAAACTATAACCATAGAGCTTTCCACCAGCCAAATATGCATGTAGTGATAGCATTATTCTGTTCTTGCTCTACTGTGTTACTTTGCCAGCATATTCCATGTGCTGACCCGTTTTCGGGCTGCAACGTATTATGTTGCAGACTTTTCAGACGAAGAGTAAGGTTCGTTAGGTCGTTGCCATGCAGCTCAGCTATGCCAATGGAGTTGATGGACTCACTTTATCTTCCAAGCCTTCCGCTGTTATCATATTAGATGGCCTTAAGCCATATTTATTGTAATAAGTTCTCTTTGGAGACATTCGATGTAATAAGTGTGTGATTGCTACTCCGTTATAAATCCTCGAGTACTGTGTGTGTCAGCATTACTGATCCAGGGATGACACTGAAGCACAGAGACTTGACCGTTTGAGGTCGGGTCGCTACATCCTTTTTCTTGGATGGTTTGGGAGGAAAAGGCATGGGTTTCTGAACCCATGGTTCTCTTTCTTTACCATGTTTCCTAGCAACAAAGTCTTTCTTATCATAACGTTGATTCTTTGATTGTGGGTTATCAAGATCAACGGCAGGTTCAATTTCTATATCATTATCATTGCTAGGTTGAGCATCATCATGAACCTTATCATTAACGTTATCACTAGTTTCAGGTTCATTACCAGATTGTGTTTCAGCATCAGAAATAGAAATATCATTTGGATTCTCAGGTGTTTCAGCAATAGGTTCACTAGAAGCATGCAAAGTCCTATCATTTTTCTTTTTCTTCCTTTTAGAAGGAATAGGTGCATCTATATTATTTCTATGAGAATCTTGCTCAATTCTCTTAGGGTGGCCTTCAGGATACAGAGGTTCCTGAGTCATTCTACCACCTCTAGTCATAACTCTAACAACATTATCATTATTCTTACTATTCAGTTCATTGAGCAAATCATTTTGAGCTTTAAGTACTTGTTCTACTTTAGTGGCAACCATAGAAGCATGTTTACTAATAAGTTTAAGTTCACCTTTGACATTAGCCATATAATCACCCAAGTGTTCAAGCATGCTTGAATTGTATTTCAATTGTCTACCAAAATAAGCATTAAAATCTTCTTACTTAGCCATAAATTTGTCAAACTCATCTAAACATGGGCTAGCAAACTTAGTAAATGGTATTTCAGCTTTATCATATCTATAGAGAGAATTTACCTTTACTACCTGTGTAGGGTTATCAAGACCATGTACTTCTTCAATAGGTAATGGATTAAGATCATATGTTTCTTCAACAGGCGGTAAATTAAGACCGTGTATTTCTTCAATAGGAGGTAAATTCTTAACATCTTCAGCTTTAATACCTTTTTCTTTCATAGATTTCTTTGCCTCTTGCATATCTTCAGGACTGAGAAATAGAAAGTGTCCAATTATTTTCATTTGGAGTTGGTTTAGGAATAGGCTCAGGAGTTGGCTCAGGAAGTGTCCAATTATTTTCATTTGCCATAATATTATTCAATAGAATTTCAGCTTCATCCGGTGTTCTTTTCCTGAAAACAGAACCAGCACAACTATCCAGGTAATCTCTGAAGCATCGGTTAGTCCATTATAAAAGATATCAAGTATTTCATTTTTCTTAAGAGGATGATCAGGCAAAGGATTAAGTAACTTGAGAAGCCTCCCCCAGCTTGTGGGAGACTCTCTTCTTCATTTTGCACAAAATAATATATATCCCTTAAGGCAGCTTGTTTCTTATGAACAGGGAAATATTTAGCAGAGAAGTAATAAATCATATCCTGGGGACTACGCACACAACCAGGATCAAGAGAATTAAACCATATCTTAGCATCACCCTTTAATGAGAACATAAATATTTTAAGGATATAAAAGTAACGAGTTCTCTCATCATTAGTGAACAGGGTGGCTATATCATTTAATTTAGTAAGATGTGCCACAACAGTTTAGATTCATAGCCATGAAAAGGATCAGATTCAACCAAAGTAATTATATCAGGATCAACAGAGAATTCATAATCCTTATCAGTAACACAGATAGGTGAAGTAGCAAAAGCAGGGTCAGGTTTCATTCTAGCATTAAGAGGTTGCTGCTTCCATTTAGCTAATAACCTCTTGAGCTCGTATCTATCTTTGCAAGCTAAAATAGCTAGAGCAGCTTCTTTTTCAAAAACGTAACCCTCAGGAATAAAAGGCGATTCATATTTATTAGGGGAAGAGTCTTCATCATCACTTTCATCAATATTATCAGATTCAATATTTTCACTCTCTCTAACCCTAGCAAGTTGTTCATCAAGAAATTCACCAAGTGGCACAGTAGTATCAAGCATATAAGTAGTTTCATCATAAGTATCATGCATAGCAGAAGTGGCATCATCAATAACATGCGACATATCAGAACGAATAGCAGAAGCAAGTTTAGGTGTCACAAGCTTACTCAAAATAGAAGGTGAATCAAGTGCAGAGCTAGATGACAGTTCCTTACCTCCCCTCGTAGTTGAGGGATAAATCTTGGTTTTTGGATCTCTCAAGTTCTTCGTAATGATAAGCAGATATAAATCCCAAGTGACTCAAAGAATAGAGCTATGCTCCCCGGCAACGGCGCCAGAAAATAGTCTTGATAACCACAAGTATAGGGGATCGCAACAGTTTTCAAGGGTAGAGTAATCAACCCAAATTTATTGATTCGACACAAGGGGAGCCAAAGAATATTCTCAAGTATTAGCAGCTGAGTTGTCAATTCAACCACACCTGGATAACTAAGTATCTGCAGCAAAGTATTTAGTAGCAAAGTAATATGATAGTAATGGTAACGGTAGCAAAAGGTAATGATAGCACAAGTAATGTTTTTGGTATTTTGTAGTGATGATAGCAATAGCAACGGAAAAGTAAATAAGCGAAGAACAATATATGGAAAGCTCGTAGGCAATGGATCGATGATAGAGAATTATGCCGGATGTGGTTCATCATGTAACAGTCATAACCTAGGGTGACACAGAACTAGCTCCAATTCATCAATGTAATGTAGGCATGTATTACGAATATAGTCATACGTGCTTATGGAAAAGAACTTGCATGACATCTTTTGTCCTACCCTCCCGTGGCAGCGGGGTCCTAGTGGAAACTAAGGGATATTAAGGCCCCCTTTTAATAGAGTATCGGACCAAAGCATTAACACATAGTGAATACATGAACTCCTCAAACTATGGTCATCACCGGTAAGTATCCCGATTATTGTCACTTCAGGGTTAACGGATCATAACACATAATAGGTGACTATAGACTTGCAAGATAGGATCAAGAACTCTCATATATTGATGAAAACATAATAGGTTCAGACCTGAAATCATGGCACTCGAGCCCTAGTGACAAGCATTAAGCATAGCAAAGTCATAGCAACATCACTCTCAGAACATAGTGGATACTAGGGATCAAACCCTAACAAAACTAACTCGATTACATGATAAATTCCATCCAACCCATCACCGTCCAGCAAGCCTACGATGGAATTACTCACGCACGGCGGTGAGCATCATGAAATTGGTGATGGAGGAAGGTTGATGATGACGATGGCGACAGATTCCCCTCTCCGGAGCCCCGAACGGACTCCAGATCAGCCCCTCGAGAGGTTTTAGGGCTTGGCGGCGGCTCTGTATCGTAAAACGCGATGAATCCTTCTCCCTGTTTTTTTTCTCCCCGAAAGCAAATATATAGAGTTGGAGTCGAGGTCGTAGGAGCTCCAGGGGGCCCACGAGGTTGGGGGGCGCGCCCTAGGGGGCCAGGCGCGCCCCCACCCTCGCGGCTAGGGTGTGCCCCCTGGTCTTCATTTTTTGCAAGGATTTTTTATTATTTCCAAATAGATGTTCCGTGAAGTTTCAGGTCATTCCGAGAACTTTTGTTTCTGCACATAAATAACACCATGGCAATTCTGCTGAAAACAATGTTAGTCCGGGTTAGTTCCATTCAAATCATGCAAGTTAGAGTCCAAAACAAGGGCAAAAGTGTTTGGAAAAGTAGATACGACAAAGACGTATCAGCGGTCGACGACAGCGTCCCATGCCGCTGAGGGGGGCGCGCGCACGGGCGCGGCGGGTGCAGCCAAACGCACGGGGACCGGCGCCGTGGTGGGTGGAGGGACGCGCACAGGCAGGGGCACGGGTGTGGCGGGTGCAGCCAAGCGCACGGGGGCCAGCGCCATGGTGGGTGGAGGGGCGCGCACGGGCACGGGCACGGGCGCTAGCGCTGGCATGTACACGAGCTCGCGCGGCTCCATGGAGACCTCGCTGACGCCCGCAGCTTCCAGCTCTGCGATAGTGCTCGGCGACCAGCCCGTCAATGCTACGGGGATGGTCGCTGGCACTGGCGCGGGGGCAGCAACCGCCGCGGCCAGCTCGTTCTAGGCCATGTCCATGAGGCCCCATTCCTCCTTTATTTTCTATCTCCTCCAGCTCGGAGTCGACTTCACCAAACTTGAAGACTAGTGGCAGATGATCATTCTGCGCCATGACGTTGGTGGAGGTCTACGGGAGGAAGGGGAATGGGAGGCGAACAGTAAGGCCACCCGTATTAAACAGCAGCTCGGGCGCCAATAATGGAGAGGAAGGCGGGCGGCCATGGAAGTCAAAGGGCTTGCTTCCCAGTGAGCCTATGCAGCATACAGCCCGCACGCTTCCTGGTGAGCCTGCGCATTGGAGGACACCTTGCACGCCTCTCGATCACCTGCGCACCAGACTCCGCTCGCACGCCTCCCGTTCAGTCAAGGTCAAGCAGTTGTCCGCACGACACCTCCTATAGCCATTAAAACAAAGACATGTGGCGTCACGTGAATGGTTAACAGAATGCACACGATTTGAATTATACAACCATTGGAGACATTAAAGTGGCAGCTATTTTCTCAAAATGCCTTTGTTGGTTGTTACTCGAGTGCGCCTTCTCTCAAAATGGATATGAAAAATACCACAGCATGTCGGGTGCCATTCCATGAAAGCATGCCAAGTTTCATGAATTTCAGACGAGTTCCGTGTTTACTAGAATTTAAAAACAAAGTATCTCAATTTTTTGCTGGCAAATCAACGCCAACGGTGCCCTGGTGGTTGAAATTCATTCCCATTTCTTCCATGGGACCTAAGCATGCACCCAAGGACACATATTTGATTTTTCAACCAAGTTATATGCATTAGAGCATGTGCATGTAGTTCAAATTTGAATTATGCACATAAATGCATTAAAAACTCAATTAATGCATACAAATGTCCAAACAAACCCCGAAAAATCTCAAAAATTAACACAGCACTCCTGTTGTTCTATGTTGACATGAGAAATTTTTTGAAAGCAATAAGAGGCAATGGGTATCGTTTCGTCCCCAAAGGTGGGGCGTTCCCTATCGAAACCATTACGCTTGTTATGAGAAGCTCTGGTTTGTGGGTAACATATCCCCCAAACCTGCCCCAAATGGGACAAAAAATTTACCACGGCATGTTGATGCCGCTCCATGATAGCATGCCAGGTTTCATGAACTTTGGACGAGCTTTGGATTTACTAGAATTTAAAAACCCGATATCTCAATGTTTGCGGCCGAGTGACCGTGGCAGGGTGTTTGACATTCATTCCCATTTCTTGCATGGGACCTAAGCATGCACCCAAGGACACATATTTGATTTTTCAACCATTTTATATGCATTAGAGCACGTGCATGTAGTTCAAATTTGAATTATGCACATAAATGCATTGAAAACTCAATTAATGCATACAAATATCCAAATGAACCCGAAAAATCCCAAAAAATGACACAACACTCCTGTTATTCTATGTTGACACGAGAAATTTTTTGAAAGCAATAAGAGGCAATGGATATCATTTCGTCCCTAAAGGTGGGACGTTCCCTACCAAAACCATCAGGCTTGTTGTGAGAAGCTCTAGTTTCTGAGAAGCATATCCCCAAACCTGCCCCAAATGGGACAAAAAAATTACCACGGCATGCTGATGCCGCTCCATGATAGCATGCCAAGTTTCATGAATTTCAGACGAGCTTTGGATTTACTAGAATTTAAAAACCGGGTATCTCAATGTTTGGGGTCGAGTGACCGTGGCAGGGTGTTTGCCATTCATTCCCATTTCTTGCATGGGACCAAAGCATGCAACCAAGGACACATATCTGAATTTTCAACCAATTTATATACATTAGAGCATGTGCATGTAATTCAAATTTGAACTATGCACATAAATGCATTAAAAACTCAGTTAATGCATAAAAATGTCCAAACGAACCCCAAAAATTGACACAACACTCCTGTTGTTCTATGTTGACACGAGAAATTTTTTGAAAGCAATAAGAGGCAATGGATATCGTTTCGTCCCCAAAGGTAGGAGGTTCCCTACCGAAACGATCAGGCTTGTTGTGAGAAGCTCTGGTTTCTGAGAAACATATCCCCAAACCTGCCCCAATTGGGACAAAAAATTTACCACGACATGTTGATGCCGCTCCATGATAGCGTGCCAAGTTTCATGAATTTTAGATGAGCTTTGGATTTACTAGAATTTAAAAACCAGATATCTCAATGTTTGCGACCGAGTGACCGTGGCAGGGTGTTTGACATTCATTCCCATTTCTTGCATGGGACCTAAGAATGCAACCAAGGACATAAATTTGAATTTTCAACCAATTTATATGCATTAGAGCATGTGCATGTAGTTCAAATTTAAATTATGCACATAAATGCATTGAAAACTCAATTAACGCATAAAAATGTCCAAACAAACCCGAAAAATCCCAAAAAATGACACAACACTCCTGTTATTCTATGTTGACACAAGAATTTTTTTGAAAGCAATAAGAGGCAATGGATATCATTCCGTCCACAAAGGTGGGACGTTCCCTACCGAAACCATCAGGCTTGTTGTGAGAAGCATATCCCCAAACCTGCCGCTAATGGGACAAAAAATTTACCATGGCATGTTGATGCTGCTCCATGATAGCATGCCAAGTTTCATGAATTTTAGACGAGCTTTGGATTTACTAGAATTTAAAAACCAGGTATCTTAATGTTTGCGGTCGAGTGACTGTGGCAGGGTGTTTGACATTCATTCCCATTTCTTGCATGGGACCTAAGCACGCAACCAAGGACACATATCTGAATTTTCAACCAATTTATATGCATTAGACCATGTGCATGTAGTTCAAATTTGAATTATGCACATACCTGCATTAAAAACCCAGTTAACGCATAAAAATGTCCAAACGAACCCCGAAAAATCCCAAAAATTGACACAACATTCCTGTTGTTCTATGTTGACATGAGAAATTTTTTGAAAGCAATAAGAGGCAATGGATATCATTTTGTCCTCAAAGGTGGGGCGTTCCCTACCGAAACCATTACGCTTGTTATGAGAAGCTCTGGTTTGTGAGAAACGTATCCCCAAACCTGCCCCAAATGGGACAAAAAATTTACCACGACATGTTGATGCTGCTCCATGATAGCATGCCAAGTTTAATGAATTTCAGACGAGCTTTGGATTTATTAGAATTTAAAAACCAGGCATCTCAATGTTTGCGGGTGAGTGACCATGGCAGGGTGTTTGACATTCATTCCCATTTCTTGCATGGGACCTAAGCATGCAACCAAGGACACAGATTTGAATTTTCAACCAGTTTATATGCATTAGAGCATGTGCATGTAGTTCAAATTTGAATTATGCACATAAATGCATTGAAAACTGAGTTAATGCATAAAAATGTCCAAATGAACCCCAAAAAATCCCAAAAATTGACACAACACTCTTGTTGTTCTATGTTGACACGAGAAATTTTTTGAAAGCAAAAAGAGGCAATGGATATCGTTTCGTCCCCAAAGGTGGGATGTTCCCTACCGAAACCATCAGGCTTGTTGTGAGAAGCTCTGGTTTGTGAGAAGCATATCCCCAAACCTGCCCCAAATGGGATAAAAAATTTACCACGACATGTTGATGCCGCTCCATGATAGCATGCCAAGTTTCATGAATTTTAGACGAGCTTTGGATTTACTAGAATTTAAAAACCAGGTATCTCAATGTTTGCGGCCGAGTGACCATGGCAGGGTGTTTGACATTCATTGTCATTTCTTGCATGGGACCCAAGCATGCAACCAAGGGCACAAATTTGAATTTTCAACCAATTTATATGCATTGGAGCATGTGCATGTAGTTCAAATGTGAATTATGCACATAAATGCATTGACAACTCAATTGATGCATAAAAATGTCCAAACGAAACACACAATCGTTCAAAGTGAATGGTCCGGCGGCACCGCACGCAAAGTTTCCCTCCACATTTCGAATTTTTTTGGCCTACGCCAAAATATCTACCCCCGCCCCCTCCCCCCTTCCCCACCCCCTTTTCTCCCCGACCACAAGTCACATTTCCCCTATTTCCTCCTTCCTTCCTTCCTAACCTATAGCCACTTCCTCGCTCTCGTTGTCTCGCATCCTACCGCTGGGGTCGCCATGGTCTTCTTCAAAGACCTCTCCAGTGGTTCCTCCTCCGGTGATGACTCCTTCACCACCCGGATATGCCTCTCTTCTCTCTCTCGGGGTATGACTTGGAATGAAGGATTTTTACCGGGTAGTCGATTTGACTCATTTCTTCCTCTTGTAGCTCCCTAGGACCATCAGTGGCAATGAATGGAGCGGGGTGGCTGAAGATCTATCTGCTCGTTGTCACCATCAATCTCCATGCGTGAAGCTAGTTGCGTTTGAATCTATGGACAGTGGGAGGAAGTTTCTGGCATGTGCAGAGAAGGTTACACCCTCTTTCGTTGTTACAAATCATTTGTTAGATGTGATTCAGACACTGTCATGGTCCCAACCCATTCATATCACACCTTCAACCAAACACATCCTAAGACAGTGTCACAGCTTGTACCTAGTATCTTAAATTGTTGCCATCTCATCAGTGGTGCCATTAGAAAATTATTTGGCACCGCTTCAGCAGTTTGTGCAGCCAACTTTGGTCCACACATCCGAGCAGCCAAGCAGTAAAATACTAAATCTTTATGGCACGAAGGAACTGGGCATCGGAGCAACTACGTGCTCCGGAGTCTGGGTCCCTGATTTTTTCTGCTGCATTGGCTCGCCAGTGCAGGGCACCGGTGCGAGATGTAGCAACAGTTGTCTTTACCCCAGTTTTGGCATACATAGTGGATGGCCTTAGTGCTATTAGTTCTATGTTACTAAATTTGTGCATGTACACACCTGTTAGTATCAATTTGTTGTCATCCAAACATTGTCGCTATGCTATTGCAATTATATTTACCTTCCTCATAAAATGTTCAATTTGTTATTTATTCTACATGAGTAAGAACTTGTAGCGTTGTGTAGTTAATTATAGCTTCTGATGTTCCAGAATTTGGTTGTTGTCTTAGTAGCAATTAATTCATTTGCACATTGATCTTTTTGAGAAGATATGTCATAATTAACATGTTTCTTCAGTTTTTCAAAATAAGAATTGGTGATTTTCTATGTTGCTATAACCCATTTCCCCTACAATTGTTACTGATCTAGTTTTAAATATTATAGGATGAACGAAAGTGTTCTTACTTGGAGTGGGTTGATCAAGAGTGGCCACAATCTTAGAAGATGTGCCTAGTGAAGCTCTAGAGCATGTATGAGGAAGAGAACAGACGTAGGCTTAGAGAAACTGTTGTCAACACTGAAGAATATTTGAATATGCGGGATAAAATGAGGAAGGTGGAGAATGAGCTCAGATTTTTAGACCAGACTTTGCTAAGATGGTGTTGGCGAATGAGGAGGCACTTTCCCAGTTGGCTAGTGCAAAACAGGTTCTTACTGAACTAAAAGCAGAGGTGGATAAGACGAGCCTCGATGATCTCGATTAGGGAAATGAATATATTGTTCTTATGAAGTTGAACTAGCTATATGTTGTACTATGCTGTTTTCATGTAGCTATCGTACTGTGATGTTATAATATATTTATGTGCCTGATATGAAATTGGCAAACAACTGTTCGATATGAAATGTGAATTTGCGTAATACTGGAATTGTTAATTGTAAACTAATAAACCTGCTAAATGTGTCATGGACCTTTGCAAACGGTTCTAGCAGTAAAAGCGCTTGTGATGGATAGCCCAATGCCACATAGTTTTCTTCATCAAATCGTGTGTGATGTAGTTGATAAAAGCAAACAGTTAACCAAGGCAGACCGTGTGTGATAGTTACACCTTTCACACATGAGCCTACACATAAAACTGTGTGGGATGTACATACGAACGGAAACGTTTTCCCTGGATTGACTGCGTGGGATGTACATAAGAACAGAAACGTATTCCTTGGATTGACTGTGTGTGATATACATACCTACGGAAATGTTTTTCTAGGATTCACCATGTGGGATGTACATACCTACAGAAATTATTTTCTGGGATTCACCGTGTGGGATGTACATACCTACGGAAATATTTTTCTGGGATTCATCGTGTGGGATGTACATACCTACGGAAATGATTGGGTTTCCATGCCTCGCCCGATCGCACACGGCCCCAACCTGTGTCCCAGGAGGGCCTATCCCCGAAGATTTCTGGGTCGTGTG
Source organism: Triticum urartu (assembly GCF_003073215.2). Taxonomy (NCBI): domain Eukaryota; kingdom Viridiplantae; phylum Streptophyta; class Magnoliopsida; order Poales; family Poaceae; genus Triticum; species Triticum urartu. The sequence continues at coordinate 305,356,125 of NC_053023.1, forward strand.
GGAAGGACCCCCTATCACCCACACTCACTTGGCGACGTTTCCAAATGCCATCACAGAAAGGGGTTAAAAACCGTTTGTATAGCACTGACGCATACTACTGATATTTGGATATGAGAAAGTGATTGAGGGTTTTGGAGGATATCACTAAGAATTTTGAGAAAGTAGACCATTAAGCAACACCTCATCCCCTTTTAATAGTATTCGCTTTCCAATGGACTCAATGTGATCTTGGATCACTAAAATAGAAATGAAGAGTCTTGAGCTTTTGCTAATATTTGTCCTTAGCATTTTGAGGGGTCCATATCTCTAGTCCATGCGATGCCAATCATTGAACTTTCTGAAATAATCATCTTGAAAGGATATTAGTTCAATGAGCTATATGTTGTTATGAATTACCAAAACCACCCAGGGATTAGTTGCACTTTCACATATGCAACTGATAGAGGCGAAGGTGTCCCGATGTTTTGATGAGATGGTGGCTATCATTTTCTGTGGGAGTCGACCTTGACGATCCGACTACGAACGTGCGAGACGTCGCGCCTTAGCAATCCTAAACCAACTTCCGAGGGGTTATTGACCACGTCCGAGCACGATCAACCTGACCACGAGGGTCTGTTTCCTGCGAGCAAACGAAGAACAATCAAGAAACTGATATTGCAATCTGGATATTGCGAATATAAGAGGAAAGCTTTATTAATGATGGTGGGGTTCTGTGATGTCTTGATCTGGTCGTTGAACACAAACGAAGTACGCGAAGTTGCAGCTATGGCGAACATTTAATCTAAACAAAACCCAAAGTATAAACGATGCCCTAAGGGATGCATATATGGAGGAGGGAGGGGGGAATTTCGTGGCCCTTGGAGGAGGGGTCCGAAACCAACCATAACTCTTGTTTCCCCACACATACGGACTCTAAAAACAGCCTATAATCATGTATTTCAAAATTACATGGCCTCTGGACGAAATTTATGAAGTGGCATCTTGTATTTTTCGTCCAAGGCTTCATGCACTCATTATGGTGGCTTCAAAGTCCTGGAATCATCACTTGTAACTCCGTTCTTGTTCCCCTTGCGCATGCCATCATCTCCATGCTTGAACTTGCTCCAAGGTTCGTCTGTCTTGTCCAAGCTAGGCCCTTCATTTGTAAGCAAAACAAATGTATCCAATTTAGGCAGCACCATATTCTCATCAACATTAGAATCGTTACCAAGAAACGGAAGTACCTGGTAATTTAATTGGCGTGCGCGAGCTCTAGTAATTGGTCCAGTATGTATAGCAGCAGGGGATGTGGGTGTAACAATGGTATTGATGTGCTCATCATCATCCCCTTCTTGAAATGAAGCCGTCCTCGACGGAAGCTCATCTTCCTCACCCAAATAAGGCTTCAAATCTGCAATGTTAAAAGTGGGACTAACCCCAAAATCTACAGGTAGCTCAAGTTTATATGCATTATCATTTATTTTCTCTAACACCTTAAAAGGACCATCAGCACGTGGCATTAGCTTTGATTTGCGCAGATTAGGAAATCTATCTTTACGCAAATGTAACCAAACAAGATCTCCAGGCGCAAACACAACATGTTTTCTACCCTTATCTCCAGCAAGTTTATATTTAGCATTCATACGCTCAATGTTTTCCTTAGTTAACTCATGCATTTTTAAAATCAATTCAGAACGTTCTTTAGCATCAAAATTAACCTTCTCCGAAGATGGAAGAGGCAACAAATCAATAGGTGCACGAGGTAGGAAACCATACACAATTTCAAAAGGGCACATCTTAGTAGTAGAATGCAATGAACAATTATAAGAAAATTCAATATGAGGCAAGCATTCTTCCCACATTTTCTTATTATTCTTCAAAACAGCCCTAAACATAGTAGACAATGTTCTATTGACTACTTTAGTTTGTTCTTCAGTTTGGGGGTGACAAGTAATACTAAAAAGGAGTTTAGTCCCCAACTTAGCCCATAAACATCTCCAAAAGAGGCTAAGAAATTTAGTATCAATATCTGAAACAATAGTATTTGCCACACCATGCAAGCGAATAATTTCATGAAAGAACAAATCAGCAACATTAACAGCATGATCGCTTTTATGACATGGTATAAAGTGTGCCATTTTTGAGAATATATCCACGACAACAAATATGATACCCCTCCCCCTCTTTGTTCGAGGTAAACCTAAAACAAAATCCATAGATATATCCTCCCAAGGAACACCAGGTACAGGCAAAGGCATATATAAACCATAAGGTTTGAGTCGTGACTTAGCTTTTTGACATGTAGTGCAGCGAGCAACAAAACGCTCAACATCCCGTCTCATCTTTGGCCAAAATAAATGTGTGGCAAGTACGTCCACCATCTTCTTCATGCCAAAGTGTCCCATTAATCCTCCTCCATGCGCCTCCTGCAACAACAAAAGACGAAAGGAGCTAGCTGGAATGCATAGCTTGTTAGCACGGAACACAAATCCATCATTAACGACGAACTTGTTCCATGTTCTTCCTTCTTTACAATTCTGCATTACACCTTTAAAATCAGATCATGCACATATTGATCTTTGATGGTCTCCAAACCAAATATTTTGAAGTCAAGTTGTGAAAGTATAGTATAGCGACGAGACAATGCATCAGCAATAACACTTTCTTTACCATTCTTGTGTTTAATGGCATAAGGGAAAGTCTCAATGAATTCAACCCATTTAGTATGTCTACGATTCACTTTAGCTTGACTTTTAATATGTTTCAACGATTCATGATTAGAATGTATAACAAATTCTTTGGGCCATAAATAATGTTGCCATGTTTCTAAAGTCCGAACAAGAGCATATAATTCTTTATCATAAGTAGAATAATTCAGACTAGGCCCACTCAATTTTTCAGAAAAGTATGCAACAGGTTTGCAATCTTGTAATAACACACCTCCTAATCCAATTCCACTAGCATCACATTCAAGCTCAAAAGTTTTATTAAAATCAGGAAGTTGGAGTAAAGGAGCATGTGTCAACTTATCTTTCAATACCGTGAAGGCTTCTTCCTATGCGGTACCCCAAACGAAAGGTACATCCTTCTTTGTAAGGTCATTGAGAGGTGCAACAATGGTGCTGAAATCTCTCACAAAACGCCTATAGAATCCAGTGAGGCCAAGGAAACTCCTCACTTGTGTGACCGTTTTCGGTTGCGGCCAACTCTCAATAGTTTCAATCTTGGCTTTATCAACTTCAATCCCTGTGGAGTAACAACATAGCCAAGAAAAGATACTCGGTCGGTGAAGAAGGTGCACTTCCCAAGGTTACCAAACAAACGTGCATCACGTAGAGCAATAAAAACAACACGTAAATGTTCCAAATGTTCCTCCGAAGATCTCCTATAAATCAGTCTATCATCAAAATAGACTACCACAAATCGTCCAATGAAAGCACGTAAAACTTCGTTCATTAATCTCATGAAAGTACTAGGTGATTAGTTAACCCAAAAGGCATGACTAACCACTCATATAATCCAAACTTAGTTTTAAATGATGTTTTCCATTCATCTCCCAATTTCATACGAATTTGATGGTATCCACTACGCAAATCCACTTTGGAGAATATTGTAGAGCTAGTAAATTCATCAAGCATGTCATCTAGCCTAGGAATAGGATTACGATAACAAATAGTAATATTATTAATGCCTCTACAATCAACACACATACGCGACGTACCATCCTTTTTTGGCACTAGAATAATAGGAACAACACAAGGACTAAGAGATTCACGTATATAACCTTTGTCAAGCAGCTCCTTTACTTGACGCATAATCTCCTTCGTCTCCTCTAGATTGGTACGGTATGGCGCACGGTTAGGCAGCGAAGCTCTAGGAATTAAGTCAAGTTGATGCTCAATCCCTCTAATATGTGGTAATCCGGTGGCACGTCTTGTGGAAAGACGTCAGCGAACTCCTGCAAAATGTTAGTGACAGTAGGAGGCAAAGAGGAAGGTACATCCTCAAAAGAAAATAACGCCTCTTTGCACACAAAAGTATAACAAACATATTTCCTAAAATCTAGATCATCAATATCAGATTTGGTGGCAAGTAAACATGCACTTTTCAATTTAATTTTAGAAGCAACACTAGATGGTTTATTATTAGGCTTCATTCGTTGCTCAAATTCTTTTGCCACAATCTGATTTTCACTCTTATGTTTCTCCTCTTTTGCTTTATTAGCTCTATTAATATCATCTTTCAAAATGGAATCAGGGGTCATAGGAAGCAAATTAATATTATTTTCCTTATGAACAAGAGTATATTGATTGTTTCTACCATGGTGTACAGAATTTTTATTAAATTGCCATGGTCTACCAAGTAATAATGAACATGCCTGCATGGGTACCACATCACAATCAACAAAATCAGCATATGTAGAGATACTAAAATGCACATGAACAATACGTGTTACCTTAACCTTGCCGCTGTTGTTGAACCATTGGATGTAGTAAGGATGTGGACGTGGTCTTGTGGAGAGATAACTTCTCCACCATCTCCATGCTAGCCAAGTTGTTGCAGCTCCCTCCATCTATGATGACGCGAACATAACGTTCCTTCACAACTCCCTTTGTATGGAACAAATTATGCCTCTGATTTTGCTCAGCTTGTGTAACCTGCACACTCAAAACACATTGAGAAACTAAACATTCATACCTGTCAGCATCTTCAGCGGCCATGTATTGCGTCTCATGATCAGAATCATATCCACCGTGTTCTTCACTTGTAATAAGAGCCAAAGTCTCCTCATCATAGTCACTAGCGGACTCATACCCACCATCCTCAGTAACAATCATCACACGCTTAGATGGGCATTGTCTCGCATAATGACCTACACCCTTGCAACGATGACAAATAATATCATGTGTTTTCCCCGTTGATGCCATGGATGAAGTAGAGCTCTGTGCAGGCCCAGAAGGTGTGCACTCGGCAGATAGTGGTGGTTGTGCCTACTTTCTTGTATCATGGTTGGCGGTGGCAGCTGACGGAGGCACCGGTGCATCAGAACGTGTGGAAGTAGAGGATGCACGCGGTGTCCATGATGAAGGTCGACCTGCAAAAAAGTTAGTTCGCGCCAATGCCTGTCGATCCTGCACTTCACGTTCAGCTTTGCAAGCAAGATGGAATAAACGAGTGATATTATTATATTCCTTATACTCTAGAATGGTTTGAATCTCTATTTAATCCACCCATAAAATGTGCAAGCATAGCTTCATTATCCTCAACAATACCACATCAAATCATGCCAGTTTGTAATTCCTGATAATATTATTCTACAATTTTTTCCTTGTCTCAAACGCTGCAATTTTTGAAGCAATTCACGTTGATAATATGGTGGAACCCAGCGAGTACGCATATCATCTTTCAAAGCAGCCCAAGTAGCCAGAATAGGATATAATCTACAATTTTAGACCACCAAACACATGCAAAACTAGTGAAAGCACAAACAGCAGTAGGAACACGTCACTCCTCAGGATATTGCAAACATGTAAAACGTTGTTCAGTTTGTAACTCCCAAGTAAGATATATATCAGGAACATATCTACCCTCAAATGGTGGAATATTCAATTTTAGTTTAGGAAGATGGTCATGATCTCATACCTCAGGTGGTGGTGCAGCCCTACCATTGCGATGATATGCATGAGGGCGACCTGGTGGCGGTGGTGCTGGTGGTTGCACGTAGTTCTGAGTTTGATCAACCTCATCCTCGTAATGGTCCTCCACCTCTACAGTAGCAGCAGAAACTACAGAAGCATCAATAGCGGCACCAGAATTTTGACCAGGCTCAAGGGGAACGCGTAGTGCTCATCCCACTTGATTTGGAACGCGACGTTGTTGTAGAGGTGCGACAGGTGCATCCGGCGGTGGTGGTGGAAAACGCGCAAGCAATTCAGTAAACTTGTTATCGAGCTTTGTTTCGAACGTCTTATCCATGCCATCTAACTTCTCCGTGGCCTCGTCAAATCTGTTTAGAACATCTTGCACCTGTCCACTCATCATTTGCTGAAACTTATCATGAAGCTCCTTGTTCGTCAAGTTCTCCCAGTCCATCTCGTCGGCTTGTGATTCTGTCATGGTTAGCAGCAATAGAAACACACACGAATATGATCCTACAGACTACTAACAAGAGGTGGTGGCGGGTGTCACAAATCCGTCAAGCAAATCTCAAATTCTTACCAGTTCTTACCCAATAGCAGGCGGTGATCGACAACCGTTGTAGTCAAAACTCTCAAAGTTTGGATAAAGCGATTACCAGGGAGAGTCAAATGCACGACGTAGATGTATGTGGAGCTTGGAAGGCTTATAATATGGTAGCAAAAAAGGCCAGCAATAATCAATTCAGAGATGCAAAGTTGAATGAACGCTCAACGACAGTACTGTGTTGGTCCTAGGCTAGACCGTACTAGAGACGCGAGCCCAGAACATGAACAAAATCACGGCGCGACACGTAAACAAGGGAAAATCACACTCTGGAAAAAACCGCTCTGTTTTTTTGGCGCTCTTTTTTTTGCGCTCCTCTTTTTTTTGCGAAAAATCACTATAATGGTGAGTGCCTCAAAACTCTTCCCAGGTCAAAATGACAGGATGGGCACGGAATTTTTTGAATATTTTTTTCAGAAATCAGGGCAGCGACGACGAAAAAGTGTGACAAAAAATCACTATGATGGCACATAGCTCAAAAGACTCAGAAAGGCCTAAAAATAGGATAGGGAAAAATATTTTTGCCTGCGAAAATTTTGGCCTAAAAACTGCCCGAGGGTCTCCAGACTCTTTTTTTCCGAAACCTACTCAGGCAAGGAAACACGAATCGGAAATTAGAAGGATCTCCAAAACAAACCTAATATGAAAGGAACTCGGATTGGTGGTGGATATATGGTGGTAGGATATGGCAGCGATGGTTGTATATGGTAGCGATGGTGGTATATGGATACGGATTGGTGGTGGTATATGGATACATATCAGTGGCGGATAAGCGGTGGTGGAAGATGGCAGGGGCGGTGATGATGGTGCAGCGGCGGCATGACAACTTATGACCATAACTCGAAACTCTAAAAGACTAGACGCTAAGACTAGCAACTAGACACGACGATGCAACCGCAAATTCAACAAAGCAAAAAACCCTAAAAAGATTATGCAAAGGCTCAGATTGGTTCGGATATGATGAACTAACCCTAATTTTTTGTGGCTTTTTCGTGGACTGTAGGTATGAAGAACAGACTCGATCTAAACTACGAAAAACTGTAAAATCTCACCGAGCAACCGGGAAATCTAATACCACTTGATAGAGGCGAAGGTGTCCCGACGTTTCGATGAGATGGTGGCTATTGCTTTCTATGGGAGTCGACCTTGACGATCCGACTACGAACGTGTGAGACGTCGCGCCTTAGCAATCGCTAAACCAACTTCCGAGGGGTTATTGACCACGCCGGAGCACGATCAACCTGACCATGAGGATCTGTTTCCTGCAAGCAAATGAAGAACAAGTAAGAAACTGAGATTGCAATCTGGATTTTGCGAATATAAGAGGAAAGCTTTATTAATGCCGGTGGGGTTCTTTGACATCTTGGTCCGGTCGTTGAACACAAACAAAGTATGCGAAGTTTTAATCTAAACAAAACCCAAAGTCTAAACGATGCCCTAAGGGCTGTATATATGGAGGAGAGAGGGGGGAATTTCGTGGCCCTTGGAGGAGGGGTCCGAAACCAACCCTAACTCTTGTTTCCCCGCACACACGGACTCTAAAAACAACCTATAATCATGTATTTCGAAATTACATGGCCTCTGGACGAAATTTATGAAGTGGCATCTTGTATATTTCGACCAAGGCTTCATGCACTCATTATGGTGGCTTCGAAGTCCTGGAATCATCACTTGTAACTCCGTTCTTGTTCCCCTTGCGCATGCCATCATCTCCATGCTTCAACTTGCTCCAAGGTTCATCTGTCTTGTCATGGCTAGGACCTTCATTTGTAAGCAAAACAAATGTATCCAATTTAGGAAGCACCATATTCTCATCAACCCTTAGAATCGTTACCAAGAAACGGAAGTACCTGGTAATTCAATTCGTGTGCGCGAGTTCTAGTAATTGGTCCAGTATGTATAGCAGCAAGGGCTGTGGGTGTAACAATGGTATTGATGTCCTCATCAGCAACTCTTTTTTGCAATCAAAATAAAGCAAACGCAAAAGATAATGAATCAATTAATAGGATTCATAATTATTTGGGGGTATGAGTACTTATGGCCTCGCAGATGCATAATAATTTGTGGTACTTGGTCAGCTACTGCGGGCAGTTTGAGGACCATCTCAAATAGCGTTGGTTCTTGTCAAAATTTCAGCATATATGTGAATATTAAATCGACCCCACATACCAAAAGAAATTAGGAAAAACACTAAGGCTGCAGTGCGGCTCCCGTGTGATGCGGAGCATCCTTTGATCATCCCCATGGACTCTACACCAACACATCAAGCACCACGTGGCCCTATGACAAGAGCTCGAGCACACGCCATCGAAACTGAGGTGAACTCGCTCCTACTCGAGATCGATATGGATATACATGGAACTTGGATGCCACCTCACCAAAACATACCATGTGTCATTAGGTACAAAGACCAACGCCACCAAGAAGATAAGGGTGTAACGCCCCGAGACCGACGTGCCAGGTGTCGCCAGTTATTCACTGTGTTGCCTTCTCATGTGCCTGCGTGTCATGCATTTCATATCATGTAATCATGTGCATTTCATTTGCATACGTGTTTGTCTCATGCATCCGAGCATTTTCCCCGTTCTCCGTTTTGCAATCCGGCGCTCCTATGTCACCCAGTGTCCCTTTCTACCTCTTTTCGTGTGCAGGTGTTAAACATTTTTGGATTGGACCGAGACTTGTCATGCGGCCTTGGTTCACTACCGGTAGACCGCCTGTCAAGTTTCGTGCCATTTGGACTTCGTTTGATACTCCAACGGTTAACCGAGGGACCAAAAAGGCCTCGTGTGTGTTGCAGCCCAACACCCCTCCAAAGTGGCCCAAAACCCACCTAAACCTCCTCCATCATCTAGATCGTTCGATCATGATCGCGTGGCCGTGAACCGCACCTCATTTGGACTCTCCTAGCTCCCTCTACCTCTATTTATAGACCCCCCATTTCAAAATCCGGGCGAAACCCTAATCCTCTTCCCCTCTCGCCCGCCGGACACGTCCGTCCCGGACGGACGAATTCACGCCGCCGCCCCGCCCCAATGGCGTAGTGCCACATGGCGCCGCAGACCCATCGCCGCCGCCGGCCCGGGAAGCCCGAGCCAGGCCCCCGCGGCCCAGTTCGCCGCCGCCTCGCCGACAGGCGCCCGCCCGCGGCCGCCCGCCTCGCCGTCGCCGGACCTCCGCCACGCCTCCTCTCGCACCGGCCGGCGACCTCAGCTCGCCATCGCCTCGACGTCGCCGGCGCCGCCCGCCGTCCCGCCGCTCCAGCGCCGCCCCGCGCCACCGCGCCTCGCCGGACCTCCGCCGCGCCTCCTCCTCGGCGCCCTCGTCCTCTCCGGCGGCTCCAAGTCCAACTCCGGTGCCGACGAACCTCGCGAGGCGTGATGAACAGTGATTCTGGCGAGATCTAGATCCAGATCTAAACTCTCGGTTGACCTTTTCCCTACTAACCCTAATTATTTTGCAATCTTTGACGCATCATAACTTCCTCATCGTAGCTCCGATTCGTGCGTGTAGCATATCAAAATGTTCGTCTCGACGAGTACATCATTTCATCTCATTGGATCATTTTCATTTGAGCTCATCTCGATGCCCGAAATGCTGTTGGAAGAGGGCTATGTGGTGATAGTTTCAGATCTGTTTCAGCAAATGCCCTTGTCATTTTTGCCATGATTAATGTGTGCATGCTATGATCCTGAGCCCTACATGTGTTTTGGTGAATGCCATGCCATCTTTACAGGGGTGTATGCCATGTATTTTTGTGATTTTTGTGGTGACTAGCACAAGCATGCAAAGTAGCTTACTCAATGATGCTGATTTCAGGGACTTAGATTTTCACTAAGCCCTTGCCCTGTCATTATTTTTATGCCATATGTTCATGTTGTTTCCTAGTGATCCGTGCCTCTTTTGAGCATGATCAGTAAGGATGTTTTGTAGATATTGTTGTGCTCTATCCATCCATGTCTTTGTTTGAAATTATGGAGCACCCTAGATTGAGTCAATCGAGCTCTACTTTTGCTATAAAATGTTCCTGGCAGATTGTTAACATGTTTAGCAATTTTGCCGAGCTTGTTGTTGTTGATCCATGCATGCTATGTTGTTGTTCTTGCCATGTCTAGCTTCTATGCCATGTTTACTTGCTGGGTGAATGCTTAGTTTGTCATGCAATGTAGTGAGTGCATAGAGCTCGTAAACATGCCTACTCGTTATCTGTTTTGCCATGCTCCAGTTTTTCACTAATTCTGAATCTGTTATCGTTAATTGCTATGTTCACGTGGTTGCAATTGTATTTGCCGATCCCTTTTGGCTTATGGTCAGTAAGGGACTTTTGTCGTATGCTTTGAGTAGCTTCATACCATGCCTTGCTTTGCCATGATATGTTCCTATAGAATGTAGTTTTCGTGCTCTAAACATTGCTTCCTGATGATAAATTCCTGTCATGCTGTTAATTTCACTAAGTCTGAAACCTGTTATCTTTTGCACTTTTTCCATGCTTGTTTGAGCCCGCTATGGAGTGAATTAGCCGTAGATCAATGTTCATCTTTTGT
>NC_053023.1:305368229-305446025 GCF_003073215.2 Triticum urartu
CTCGTTCAAAATCTTCACTGTGTCCTTGTCAGCTGAAGAAATTGCGAACGAAACTTTAAAACCTATCTTATCGAAATATTTGGTTTTGCCGCTCAAACCGTTCCGCATCCCACGATACACTTATCCACTCACCCACGATCTAACACGATCTCCACCTCTCACTATGTGGGTGACACATGTCATGCGAATGAGAAGGGTCAGGGGCACGTTCGTCCAATTTCTTCGGGCGAGCAGTTTTTCACGGTGTCTATAAATACCCCTCCTTCCCTTCCTCACTTCTTTTACTTCGCTCGACCTCTCTCTCCAGCTCGAGCTTCTCAAACCCTAGTGCCGCCGCTACTTCATCGCCGCCGGTGAGGAAGAGCTTCACTGCCTCGACCTCGTCGCCGACGTACTCGCGCCGACCACGGAAATCTTCACTCCGCCGCCGCCGTAGCCGTCTTCCTCCGCCAACTTAGGGTGTGGAAGATCTGCACAGACGAACTTCACCTCTCCACTTCACTGTTCCTCATGTTCTTCATCTAGGGTAATTAAAAGTTACTTCTACTGCCCTCGTTGATTCGAATGATTATCTACAAAATCTTCAAAGGTGTTTTTCTTCATATCTTCACACACTAAACACCTCACAAGTCATCTGTTCTTGATTCGTTTCTCTAAGCCATGATTTTCTTCAAGATTCCTCAAATGTGTGGATTTTTTATCTACACATCTCTGGAACCTAAGACAAAGAACGCTTAGTGAAATTCTTCAAGACTCATCTGGTCAAATTCGTCAAACTTGTTCTTTTTACAAAACCTTCTGAGAACGCATATGACCTCTCCAAATTCCTCGCAACTATACTCTGTTCATAGGTACACATGTCAGCTGTTGAATCACTAGGTTCTCATCAACTTAACTCATTTGCAGCGTTCCTCGAAGAAAAGTTGCATACTTCTTCAGAGAATTCAATTGTTCAAGTTCCTCAACTGAAGAAAATGGGTGATGGTAAGAAGCCACAGAAGGGAGGAAAGAGGCCTGAGGTAAATACATCATTTGAGATCCCTGATGACATATATGCTGGGTATTGCACACCTACCGAGGAAACCAAGAATGAGCACAAAGTGCGCAAACAGAGGATAGAGAGGAGATGGGCAAGAGAATGGAGGGAGTATAGATATGTCACTCCTAAGTACATGAAGAAATTCGCACTCAATCCTCCATGCCCAAGAGCTCCATTGGCACCCTGCCAAATAGCAGATGCCACCAGCCTCAAGCGCGGTGAGGACTATCCTGATGAATGGGCCAAGCTCCAAGCCAAGCTGGCTAAGCAAGCCAGAGAAGCAGTGAGGAAATTCATTGAAGACTCTACTGCTGCTGCTGCTGAGGCCTCTGCTATCAAGCCAAAGAAGGCTATGTCTAAGAAGCCTGCACGCAGGCCAAGTTCCTCAGCAATGCCCTCACGGCCAGAATCATCAAAGCCCTCACGACAAATTCCTCATGCTGCTCCTGTTCCTCCCAAGTCCTCAGCTCCTCCGCCAAAGCCTTCAGCTGTTCTGACTAAATCCTCAGCACCTGTGCATCTCGCCTCGTGCCAAAGGACTACCGGCATCTCCATTGCCTCAGGTGTCTCAGCTAGTTCCTCAGTTGTTCCCTCACTGCTGAAGACAAAGGCCACTGCTGGACGAGGTCCTCGCCCAAGTCCTCAAAAGAAGCAAATTGCTTTCCAAGTGCCGTCTGATGAAGATGAAGCTGATGATGATGAACTTGCAGAAATCATCAGAGACACGCAAGTCAGGGCTACTAGAGCCAAAGGATCAGAGGTGCCACTGCTTTTGGATCCCAAGCTGATCCTCGACTACATTGATGATTGGCACAAGGACCCCAACACTCCCTTGCCTGACTTCAAGCTGACTCCTGGCCAGAGTCACATGCTGACCCACTTCATTCAAGAAGAAAAGTGGAAATTTGAGAAGGCTAGGCAGATCAAGAAAGCGCAGTACAAGAAAGAGCGCTATCTGAAGAAAAACATTGTCTCTATGACAACTGAAGAACTTGTCACTATTCAGACTGAGATTAAGAAACTCAGTGATGAATTTGACGCATATCGCGTTGATTGGCTTGGAGCCAAGGTTTGTTTTGTGAAACTTGTGGATAACTTCACTTCCAATGTTGTAGCCCCAATGCAATAGGAAATTCCTCAGGCTGAAGCATCTGCTCAGCCTATTGAAGAAAATGCCAGCACCGCTGATGACAATCAGGCTACTGAAGATAATGTGAGTACCAAGGCTGATGACTGCATTCTAGCCGCTGAAGAAATTGCCAGGGCACCCACTAGTGGTGTGCCGGAAGAAACTGAAGAACTCAGGGCAACTGCATCAGTTGTGCCTGAAGACAATCAACCAGATTCCTCAGCTGCTCCTGCACCAACTTCAACTCCAATCCTTCCATCTGCATCAGATGTGAAGAAGACCAAGGCTGCAGAGCGTGCTGCAGTGAAGAAAAGGAAAGCATCAGCTGCTTCAGATTCTTCAGCTCCGAAGAAAATGAAGCCTATGACAAGCTCATTTGCAAATCCGATTGATGATGTTCCCATCTCAACTAGGCCATCAAAGGACCTTGTTCCTTTTGATGAAGAATATGTGATCCCCAGCGGATCTGATGAAGAAACTCCTTCTGCTGCTTCGTCTGAACCATTGGATGAAGAAATTGAAGTGGATGTGATCCCTTCAACACCTATCATCTCCTCGCCTATGCCTCAGTTCACAGCTGAAGAGGCTGGCGTTGAAGAAATGTAAGATGAAGATGTGGACATTGGCTGCTCCACACCCGTAATCAGTGATAAATTATGGGAAAGTCAGCATCCAAACTCTCCAATGTTCACCCCTCTACAACAAATTCCTCAGTCCGCCACACAAACTGTTCACATGGGCTCTAAAGAAACTCATCCCACTGCATTTGTCCACGAGGAAATTCCAGCCACTAGCGTTGAAGAAACTACTGCTGCTGAACAACCAACTACGCAGACTGCCACTGAGGAGGAAACAGAAATTCCTCAGCCTGAAGAACTTGCGATTGAGATTCCTGAGGTCATGATGCAACTCACTGACACTCCTCTGCCGAAGCCAAAGGATCCATTCTCACGCAAGCAAAAGTTCAAGGCTGATGATTTCTTTGGCGAGAATGTATTCTTCGAAGACTACAACCCATATGACTTTGCTCGCATTAGGAAGAGGCGTTTCTGGACTGCTAGTCAAGCCAATTTCTATTCCTCAGTGATGTTCAACAAGGAGAAGATCTTCTACCATGAGCATATTCCTCACGTGGATATGGAATCTCTGCCGTGCTTCGCACCAGTCCTCATTGTTCTTCACAACGCTGGACTGCTAAACTTTTGCTCTGACATCTGCGATTGGAATGAAGAACTGATTCATCAATTCTATGCAACGCTGCACATCACTGGAGATGCTGAAAATGTGAATTCATGGGTGCTGGACTGGATGTCTGAAAACACTCACTAAACTGCACCAGCCTCTGAATTGCTTCGTGCTCTACCACTCAGTCCTCCCCTTGAAGAAGCTCACTGCATCTATAGTGAACCTGAGCTCACACATCATTACATGCAGGTGCTCATGAAACCTTTGAAGCCAGGGTCAAGCACCAAGAACCAAATTCCTCGTGAAGGAATTGTTGTACGTGCCCAGAACTGTCTATCATATTCTTACAAGGACAATCAGTCCTATCAAAGGTCACGACTCATCTGATGAGGAAATTGTTGGCATCATGAAGAATCTGGTATTCAACATCGTTCATGGCATTCATGTCAATTATCACGGTTTCTTCATGAGGACTATGGCCAATGTTGCACTATCTCCGTTTGAGCTGAAGCCTTATGCACCTTGGATTGTGAGATTCCTCAGGACAAGTTCTTCACTCAACTACAAAGCTGATTTCCAGAATCACCTCAGCTACTTGCCCCCAATTGAAGTTCTCAAGCAGACATATTCCTCGGTTGATGGAAAGGGCAAGGCACCCGCTATAATAGATGAAGGCATTCGTCCATTGGATGGTCACTTTCGCAAAGCTGCATCTTATTCCACCAATGATGACTCTGCCACACATGACTCTGCCAATGCACCCAAGTCCATTCCTCAAGCCACTGCTCCGTGCGTGATGACTGACCGTGAACTTCTGCTTAGTGATTTTGTTGTATTGAAGACTTATAGGTTAAGGGACTAATGTGTTTGTGAGTGTACACATGTCTATAAGTCTATGAGGAGTTTGATATTTACAGGAAAAGTCGACCCCTAAAAATGAATATCTTCGACTGAAGATTTTGGTATTTCTGAAGACTTTCATGAAGACTTTGAAAGTGAAGAAAATGGTGTGACTGTGAAGACTTGGTATTCATTCGAGGAATATGAAGCGTGAAGACTTTTGTTTTCGTAGTTTCATTTTCTCTTTCTTCAGTCATAGGAAATACCTTACTGTTAAAGGGGGTAGAGGAAATACTAAGGAAAAATTTCCATGTGATGCTCAACTCAAAATCCTACACCTACCAATCCCTTCGAGTGAAGCCATTGGAAATCTCATACAGTTCAGTCAAATTTCTTCAGTGATAGAGACGAAGTTCTTCTGGTCTCTGAGGAATTTGTCCTGACTGAGGAGTTAGGAATTCACCAGTGCGGATTGCCTACACAGTGAGGAACATGATAGCCCTGAGGATTTTGCTACTCAAAATTCCGACCGTTGTTGTGCTATGCGCCAGCTGTCCCAAAATATCTATCCACCTAACGGTCATATCATTGAAGGGCATTTATGTCTTATCATGTCGGGCTGCTCCCTAGGCTATAAATAGCCGCCCCCCTACAACCACTAGCTGGTTGGCTGCTCCGAGAGAAACTGACACTTGTCATTTGAGAGCAACCCATCCTCCGAGGACTTTGAGCGAAAACCATCAAGTGAGGAAAAACCAAAAACCCAAAACCCAAACACCTACAAACCCCAGGTGATTGAGCATCACTGAAGAGATTGAGCCTGAGTGGATCCGACGCTTGTTACCTTTGGAGACTGTGCTTCTTCCACACGGTTAGGCGTCATGGTCTAGAGCATCCAAGAGGAATTATGGATCACCGAGTGACCAAGTTTGTGAAGGTTTGGAAGTCGCCTGAAGACTTACCAGGAGTAATTGGACGAGGTCTGTGTGACCTTAGTTCAAGGAGAATACGGTGAGGACTGGGTGTCTTGGACTAAGTGTCCTTGACTAGGTGTCCGGGACTGTGTGTCCTCGAGTTTAAATACTCAGCCGCTCCAACCAGACGTACAACTGAGACAGCTGTTGGAACTGGTCTACCAAATCATTGTCTTCACCAAGCTCACTGGTTCTATTTCCTCAACTCTTTCATTTCCTCATAACTGTGTTGTGTGCTTGTTCATATCTGTGTTAGAAGACTTTGACTGAAGACTTTCTCAATTTCCTCAGTTTAATTTCTTCACTCAGTTTGTCTTCATCCTGTGTTATCCTGTGATTACGCTTCCTATACTCTGTGCCTGTCTTCATTTCATCATGATGACTATGCTTGTATTCTGTTATGTTTACTTTTGAGTACTTATTCCGCTGCTAGTAGTTCTTCGCTAAGGAATTTCCTCTCCGGCAAATTCCTCAGTGAAGAATTTCATAAATATCGCCTATTCACCCCCTCTAGTCGATATAACGCACTTTCAGGTGGCTGTTTTGAGGAAGGTAAATGGTGGATTTATGGTACCGGCGAAAGTTGCATGGTACTAGAAAGGCTAGCAATGGTGGATGGGTGAGAGTGCGTATAATCTATGGACTCAACATTATTCCTAAAGAACTCACTTACTTATTGCAAAAATTAATTAGTTATCAAAACAAAGTACTATATGCATGCTCCTAGGGGGATAGATTGGTAGGAAAAGACCATCGCTCGTCCCCGACCGCCACTCATAAGGAAGACAATCACTAAATAAATCATGCTCCGACTTCATCACATAATGGTTCACCATACGTGCATGCTACGGGAATGACAAACTTTAGAACAAGTATTTCTCAAATTCACAACTCAACTAGCATGACACTAATATCACCATCTTCATATCTCAAAACAATCATCAAGTATCAAACTTCTCATAGTATTCAATGCACTTTTTATGATAGTTTTTATTATACCCATCTTGGATGCCTATCATATTAGGACTAATTTCATAACCAAAGAAAATTACCATGCTGTTCTAAAGCAATATCAAAATAATATATGTGAAGCATGAGAGATCAATAATTTCTATAAAATAAAACCACCACCATTCTCTAAAAGATATAAGTGAAGCACTAGAGGAAAAATTATCTAGCTCAAAAGATATAAGTGAAGCACATAGACTATTCTAGTATATTCCAACTAATGTGTGTCTCTCCCAAAAGGTGTGTACATAAAGGATGATTGTGGTAAACTAAAAAGAAAAGACTCAAATCATACAAGATGCTCCAAGCAAAACACATATCATGTGGTGAATAAAAATATAGCCTCAAGTAAAGTTACCGATAGAAGAAGACAAAAGAGGGGACGCCTTCTGGGGCATCCCCAAGCTTAGGATTTTGGTTGTACTTGAATTTTACCTTCGGGTGCCTTGGGAACCCCCAAGGTTGGGCTCTTGCCACTCCTTATTCCATAATCCAACAAATCTTTACCCAAAACTTGAAAACTTCACAACACAAAACATAAACAGAAAATCTCATGAGCTCTGTTAGTATAAGAAAACAAACCACCACTTAAGGTACTGTAATGAACTCATTCTTAATTTATATTGGTGTTAAACCTACTGTATTCCAACTTCTCTATGGATCATACCCTCCGATACTAGCCATAGATGCATCAAAATAAGCAAACAACACACGAAAAACAGAATCTGTCAAAAAAACAAAACAGTCCGTAGTAATCTGTATGTTTAGAATACTTATGTAACCCCAAAAATTATGAAATAAATTTCCGGACGCGAGGAATTTATCTATTAATCATCTCCAAAAATAATCAACCTAATCTCACTTTCCAGTGAAAAATGGCAGCAAATATCGTGAGCGCTAAAGTTTCTGTTTTTTTTACAGCAAGATCGCAAAGACTTTCCCCAAGTCTTCCCAAAGGTTCTACTTGAAACAAACACTAATTAAAAACATAAAACCAAATCTATACAGAGGCTAGATGACTTATTTATTACTAAACAGAACCAAAAAGCAATAAACAAAATCGGGTTGCCTCCCAACAAGCGCTATTGTTTAACGCCCCTAGCTCGGCATTGATAATTTCGATGATGCTCACATGAAAGACAAGAATTGAAGCACAAAGAAAGCATCATATAGCATATGAAAAACACATCTAAGTCTAACATACTTCCTATGAATGGGCATCTTATAGGCAAATAAATTATCAAGACAAGCAAAAACTAGCATATGCAAGAAAGAAGTGAGAAACAACAACAATCTCAACATAACGAGAGGTAATTTAGTTACATGAAAATTTCTACAACCATATTTTCCTCTCTCATAATAATTACATGTGGGATCATAATCAAATTCAACAATATAGCTCTCACATAAAATTTTCTCTACATGATCCACATGCATGCAAAGTTGACACCATTCCAAAATATTGGGAATATCATTAACTAAAGTCATGACCTCTCCAAACCCACTTTTATCAAAAACTTCATAGGATTGAACATTCTCCAAATATGTGGGATCTAAAGTTGACACTCTTCCAAACCCACTTTCAATATTATTGCAAACATTATTATCAATCTCACATTCATCATGGGTCCTAAATAAATTTTCAAGATCATAAGAAGAATCACCCCAATCATGATCATTGCAACAAATAGTAGTCATAGCAAAATAGCATCCCCAAGCTTGAGGTTTTGCATATCATTAAGACAATTGACAATAAGAGAATTTATAATAACATTTATTGCAACCATGCTTTTCATCGAAGGAACTATCAAGTATGGGTGCAATAGCAACGATCTCATGTTCAACAGAAGGAACTATAGCAAATTCATCTTCATAAATATTGGCATCATGGCCACAAGAATAGAAAGCATCATATTCATCAAGGGATATTTCAATCAAATCATCAGAATCATAATTATCTATAGATTCATGCATATCATTATTTTCTTCCGGAGCAAAGGTCATTCTTTCAATAAATTCTTTGACATAGACATTATGAACATCATACTTTTCAATCAAAGAAGCAACTTCATAAGCACCCTTAAAAGCAACAAATTCTTCAATTTGTTCAATATCGTAGTAACTATAAACACCCCTTGCATAAGAAGATAAGATTCTATTTTCATTAAACTCACATAGGCAGGGAAGGTGTTTTTTAGGGTTCTTAGAGAAATAAGTAAAATCACAAATTTCACAAAGATTCCAAGCATAACACATCAATCTGTTTATTTGATCCATAACAGTTTCCCTTTTTCAAACAAACGGTGACGCACAAAACGAGCATGCTCATCTAAAGGTTTCCCATCAACTAGGCTAGTTGGGGTTTCAGCACGAGCGCATAAGGACCGGAGATGATCCAAATAGAACACTTTAAGTGGATCCATATCAATAGATATTTAGCAAGCGAAGATGTAAGCTAATAGAAGCCACATGGTAACACCAGCAAACAGAAGGACGAACGGAAGAGGGCAAACAAAAAAGAGGTGAATAAAACGACAAGGGTGAAGTGGGGGAGAGGAAACGAGAGGCAAATGGCAAATAATGTAATGCGAGGGATAAGAGTTTATGATAGGTACTTGGTATGTCTTGACTTGTGCGTAGATCTCCCAGGCAACGGCGCCAGAAATCCTTCTTGCTACCTCTTGAGCACTGCATTGGTTTTCCCTCGAAGAGGAAAGGGTGATGCAGCAAAGTAGCCTAAGTATTTCCCTCAGATTTTGAGAACCAATGTATCAATCCAGTAGACGACTACACGCAAGTCCCTCGTACCTGCACAAACAAATAAGAACCTCGCAACCAACGCGATAAAGGGGTTGTCAATCCCTTCACGGACACTTACGAGAGTCTGATCTGATAATAATAATAATAATATAAATATTTTCGGTAGTTTATGATATAGATTGAAAGTAAAGATTTCAAAGTAAAAATAGATTGGAAACTTATATGATAAAAGATAGACCGGGGGGCATAGGTTAGACTAGTGGCTTCTCTCAAGATAGCATAATTATTACGGTGTGTGAACAAATTACTGTCGAGCAATTGATAGAAAAGTGCATAATTATGTGTATATCTAGGCATGATCATGTATATAGGAATCACGTCCGCGACAAGTAGACCGAAACGATTTTGCATCTACTACTATTACTCCACACATCGACCGCGATCCAACATGCATCTAGAGTATTAAGTTCATAAGAACAGAGTAACGCATTAGGCAAGATGACATGATGTAGAGGGATAAACTCAAGCAATATGATATAAACCCCATCTTTTTATCCTCGATGGCAACAATACAATACGTGCCTTGCTGCCCCTGCTGTCACTGGGAAAGGACACCACCAGATTGAACCCAAAGCTAAGCACTTCACCCATTGCAAGAATGATCAATCTAGTAGGCCAAACCAAACTGATAATTCAAAGAGACTTGCAAAGATAACTAATCATACATAGAAGATTTCAGAGAAGAATCAAATATTGTTCATAGATAAACTTGATCATAAACCCATAGTTCATCGGATCTGGACAAACACACTGCAAAAAGAGTTACATCGAATAGATCTCCAAGAAGATCGAGGAGAACATTGTATTGAGATCCAAAGAGTGAGAAGAAGCCATCTAGCTAATAAATATGGACCCAGAGGTCTGTGGTAAACTACTCACACATCATCAAAGAGGCTATGGTGTTGATATAGAAGCCCTCCGTGATCGATTCCCCCTTCGGCGGAGCTCCGGAAAAGGCCCCAAGATGGGATCTCTTGGGTAGAGAAGGTTGCGGCGGTGGAAATAGGGTTTCGTGGTGCTCCTAGATGTTTTTGGGGTATATGGACATATATAGGAGGAAGAAGTAGGTCGGTGGAGCCACGAGGGGCCCACGAGGGTGGGGGCGCGCCTAGGGGGGTAGGTGCACCTCCCTGTCTCGTGGCCTCCTCGTTGATTTCTTGACGTCCACTCCAAGTACTCTAGATCACATTTGTTCCAAAAATAACTCTCCCGAAGGTTTCATTCCGTTTGGATTCCGTTTGATATTCCTTTTCTGTGAAACACTGAAATAGGCGAAAAACAACAATTTTCACTGAGCCTTGGTTTAGTAGGTTAGTCCCAAAAATAATACAAAAGTGTATAAATAAGCCCATTAACATCCAAAACAAATAATATAATAGCATGGAACAATCAAAAATTATAGATACGTTGGAGACATATCATAAGATATGACGATAACAAATGATGTTGTGCGCATGTCAACTATATGAACAGTAATGTAACATAGTACCCATTTTTTGACTGTCCGGTCGAGAATGAACAGTGAGATCAATGTTAACAGAACTAGGTCTATAGCACACGGAGAGTACGGTGCTACAGTACTCCACGGAACATGAACCATATGAAGCATGAATCAGTGTTAGGCAGGGTGTATGAGGGGTTCATGGGATGGCAGCAAAAGTTTCCTTCTTGACCCACTTTAGTGTGTTTGGCAGAGTGCATGAAGGGTGCATGACTCCACACTAGTAGGTTAACACAAGTACACTAGGAGCATGCATGAAGAGGGGTGCTGAGATGAGCATGCACGAAGAGGGAATGACTATATTGAGATGAGAATGCAACCAAACACACCCCCAGGCTTTGTGCTACAGTGACTGATCTGCACCATCTGAGTTTGATCCAACGGTCATGTTGCACGGTCACATGGACATGCCTATGCAGAGGACACCTAAACACCACCGAAGTCCCTCTGCTTCTCGAGGCGCACGACATTGGTGATGCAGGGTGCCACCGCCCACAGAGCCTGCTCTCGGTCGATGGGAGCCAGCTCGTCAAAGACATTGTCTAATGGCACGAATGGATTCTGATGATGGAGCCCTGAGAGGATTCGCCCGGCAACGGCGACGACGGCCCGCAACCCCTCCTTGTCCAGCTCCGCCCCCACCATCGCATGGAGACGACTTAGCTCCTCGGAGATATAGGTGAAGAAGGAGACCAGGTCAGGAAGCCACAGCTCGTCCAAGTCGATGGGGTGGTCGAACGGGTTTTGCCCGACGCTCGGCATGGTCACACTGGCACGACGGTAGGCATCGCGCAGCCGCAACATGTGCATAGCAACATGGTCAAGCAAGTGGTTGAGGCGATCCGGGACCTCGTCATGATTGGCCTGCTCACGCTCCAGCCAGCTCGCCTGACCGCCTATCGTATCTCCCGCTTTGTGCAACAATGTCGCCGACTCCTCTAGCATCTTTGTGGTGGATGCCTGCCGCCTTTGAAGCTTTGTGAACTCCCGCACATAAAGGAGGAGCATGGCAGTCCTCTTCTCCTTGAGCTCTCGGAGCTCCACGTCCTTGGCCCTGAGCTCCGCATCCTTGCCCTGGAGCTCATGTGTCAAGCGCCTCACCTCAGACTGTGTGATTTCGTGCGCTGCCATTGTACCAGGTAGAAGCAATGGTAAGAGGAAGCAAAGCGAGTGAAACGGCTAAAAGGTAATGCAATCTACGGGAAGGCGGAGGGAGCTAGCCCAGGAGCGGGGTGAATCTTTTGGTTTTCACCATGGGAAAACACCAGTCGACGAATTTTCACATCAGGGAGTAGTGGGTTTTATAGGCGGATTCATCATGACTAATTGCTGCTACGCCTGCTCCCGTGTGACGCCCCCGATTTGACCGTACACTAATCATGCACGCAAATGTGTACGATCAAGATCAAGGACTCACGGGAAGATATCACAACACAACTCTACAAATAAAATAAGTCATACAAGCATCATATTACAAGCCAGGGGCCTCGAAGGCTCGAATACAAGAGCTCGATCAAAGACGAGTCAGCGGAAGCAACAATATCTGAGTACAGACATAAGTTAAACAAGTTTGCCTTAAGAAGGCTAGCACAAACTGGGATAAAGATCTAAAGAGGCGCAGGCCTCCTGCCTGGGATCCTCCTAAACTACTCCTGGTCGCCGTCAGCGGGCAGCACGTAGTAGTAGGCACCTCCGGTGTAGTAGGAGTCGTCATCGAAGGTGGCGTCTGGCTCCTGGGCTCCAACATCTGGTTGCGACAACCAGGTAGAAGGGATAGGGGGAAAAGAGGGAGAAAGCAATCGTGAGTACTCATCCAAAGTACTCGCAAGCAAGGAGCTACACTACATATGTATGCATTGGTATCAATTGGAATAAGGCTATCATATGTGGACTGAACTGCAGAATGCCGGAATAAGAGGGGGATAGCTAGTCCTTTCGAAGACTACGCTTCTGGCAGCCTCCGTCTTGCAGCATGTAGAAGAGAGTAGACTGAAGTCCTTCAAGTAGCATCGCATAGCATAATCCTAACCGATGATCCTCCCCTCGTCGCCCTGTGAGAGAGCGATCACCGATTGTATCTGGCACTTGGAAGGGTGTGTTTTATTAAGTATCCGGTTCTAGTTGTCATAAGGTCAAGGTACAACTCCAAGTCGTCCTTTTACCGAAGATCACGGCTATTCGAATAGATTAACTTCCCTGCAGGGGTGCACCACATATCCCAACATGCTCGATCCCATTTGGCCAGACACACTTTCCTGGGTCATGCCCGGCCTCGGAAGATCAACACGTCGCAGCCCTACCTAGGCACAACAGAGAGGTCAGCATGCTGGTCTAAATCCTATGGCGCAGGGGTCTGGGCCCATCGCCCATTGCACACCTGCACGTTGCGTACGCGGCCGGAAGCAGAACTAGCCCCCTTAATACAAGAGCAGGCTTACGGTCCAATCCGGCGCGCGCCACTCAGTCGCTGACGTCACGAAGGCTTCGGCTGATACCACGACGTCGAGTGCCCATAACTATCCCTGCGTAGATGGTTAGTGCGTATAGGCCAGTAGCCAGACTCAGATCAAATACCAAGATCTCGTTAAACGTGTTAAGATCCATGAACACCGACCAGGGCCAGGCCCACCTCTCTACTAGGTGGTCACAACCTGCCTTGTCGCTTCGCCACAAAGATCCACACAGAGGGCCGTTGGGACAAAGGTCCTTTCAGCCCCCAATCCGTGAATCACTCGCAGGTGCTCCACAAGCCGACCCGACTTTAGTCACCACACGTATCATGTATAAAGTATATAGTATATACCCGTGATCACCTCCCGAGTGATCACGGCCCGATAATATAGCATGGCAGACGGACAAGAATGTATGGCCACTGATGATAATCTAGCATCCTATACTAAGCATTAGGATTGCAGGTAAAGGTAACAACAGTAGTAGCAAGGACAGGCTATGCATCAGAATAGGATTAACGGAAAGCAGTAACATGCTACACTACTCTCATGCAAGCAGTAGAGAAAAGAGTAGGCGATATCTGGTGATCAAAGGGGGGGCTTCCCTGGTTGCTCTGGCAAGAGAGAGGGGTCGTCAACACCGTAGTCGTACTGGGTAGCAGCGGCGTCGGTCTCGATGTCTAGCGAGAGAAGAGGGGGAAGAAACAATAAATATAATGCAAACAAAATCATGACGATGCATGACATGACAAAGCGTGATGCTAGGTGTGCCCTAACGCGGTACGAGGTGGTACCGGTGAAGGGGAGGAACATCCGGGAAATTAACCTCGGTGTTTCGCGTTTTCGGGCAGAGGAGCCGGAGGAGGAAAGTTGCGAGTTTGATAGGTTAGGGATGCGTGGCGGACGAACGGGCTCCGTTTCCGGATTCGTCTCGTCGTTCTGAGCAACTTTCATGTTGAAAATAATTTAATCCGAGTTACGGTTTAAAAGATATGATTTTCTAAAGATTTTATTAATTTCTGAAATTTAATTAATTATTTAATTTAATTCGAAAATGGATTTATGACGTCAGCATGATGTCATGCTGACGTCAGCAGTGAACAGTGGTTGACTGGTCAACCTGACCAGTGGGTCCCGGTTGACATTGTCTAAGACTAACTAATCAGGTTTAGTTAAAACTAATTACTGTTTAATTAAGCTAACAGGTTAATTAGATTAATTAATTAAGGTTAATTAACTTAATTAATTTAGTTAATTAATTAATTAATTAATTTATTTATTTTAATTATTGTTTTATTTATTTTATATAATTTTTTAACGTTCTGGGGGTGTGCCCCACCTGTCATAGGGCCAAGGCCCTTAACGGGCATACGGGTAGTGGTTCTCAGCGCAGCGCGGAGGCGGGCGACAGCCCACCCAACAGGGCGATGTGGCCAGCGGGGAAGGGGGCCGGCGCGTGACCCATCGCCGGCGACCGTGGCCGGAGCGGGGCGGTACGGCGAGGCCGGCGGAGCGAAGGGAGGCGCGGTGGCATGCACGCAGGGCGCTAGAGGCCCGGCCAGAGGCGGCGATGCGCGCGGGGGTGGCTCGCCGGAGCCGCCGGAAGCAGCGGCGGACGGCCAGGCACGGCGGGGCGGCAATAGGGCGGGACGCACGTAGCAGCAGGAGCGGGGAACACCGTTGGGCGACGCGCATCAGGCGTAGGCACGTGCGGCAGAGGAGGCGCGTGCGGGCTAGCACGACACGCGGCGGGGCGGCTGCTCTGCGAGCCACGGCGCGAGCGCGCGCGTCGGGGCTGTGCAGCGGGCAGGGGAAGCGAAGGGTGATGCCTGCAGTAGTGGGAAGGCGCGGCGAGCTGCTGCGTCCAGGGAGTGACGGGCGCGAGCCGGGCAAGCCCAGTGCGCGGGCGGAGCGCGACACACGTGCACGGGCATCGGGACGGCCATGGTGAGTGCGAGTACACGGGAGAGAGAGGAGAAGAGAGGGGTTGGGGTCCTCACGGTCGAGTAGAGACCGGGGGCGACGAGGCTCGAAGGAGGCCGTCGGGGAGGAGGACGGGGACACGTGCGTCGACGGAGTCGAGGCGGAGGAGCTCCGGGTAGCGACGAGAGCGACGGCGGGGTCGTTCCTCGGGCGCTAGGGACGGCGGCAAGCAACGGTTCTCGGGCGGGGTCGCGCGGGGCGAGGGCGGGGTCGTGCCCCGATCCCGTTCTGGATCGGGAAGGGGGTGAGGACGGGGAGGCGAGCGACGGGGTCTAGGCGGCGATGGCGGCGGGGCCATGGCGCGCAACGGCAGCGGGAGGGGTCGGGGGCGTCGGTTGCCCCCGATCCAGATCCGTTCGTGGGGGGGAAGGAGCGAGGGGAGTGGGGGACGAGTGGGCGGCGGGTAGGGTTTCGGTTGACCAGGGTGGGGGTTATGGGGGTGTGTGGGGGGGCCGGCTGGGCCGGGGGGGCGGCCCGTTCGGGCGGATGAGGCCAGCTGGGCGCGGGGGGGGGGCTTTCTCTTTTTTTTTGTTAGTTTAGTTTTTCCCTTTTCTGTTTTATTTCTAGTTTCTTTTTCATTTAGTTTTTAACTAATATTAAAATAATCCCTAATTTAGTAATACATTAAAATCCCCTACAACAAAAAGGTTTTACCCCAAAGCTATTTAGTTTAGTATTTTGTTAATTATAAAAGCATTTGTATATTGGTTTTTGCTACTGTTTTATTCACCTAAGGGTATTTAAACATTTTATAAAAATGGGGTTTCTTAACCATAATTACCTATGCATTATTTGGCACGTCTAGAGCATTTTAGTTTTAATGTTTGGAAACTTTTACTGTTTGCCTATATTTTAAATTTGAATTTGAATCGTTTTTGAACTAACTCGAGTTTATCAACAGTAACCGAGGGGACGTGGCATCCTTAGCAGAGGGTTACTGTAGCTTAATTATCCGGGCGTCACACTCGGGCCCTTGTGACAAGCATTAAGCATAGCAAAGTCATAGCAACATCAATTATTAGAACCATAATGGATACTAGGGATCAAACCCTAACAAAACTAACTCGATTACATGGTAAATATCATCCAACCCATCACCGTCCAGCAAGCCTACGATGGATTACTCACGCACGGCGGTGAGCATCATGAAATTGGTGATGGAGGATGGTTGATGATGACGATTGGCGACATTCCCCTCTCCGGAGCCCCAAACGGACTCCAGATCAGCCCTCCTGATGAAGATTAGGGCTTGGCGGCGGCTCCATATCGTAAAACGCGATAAATCCTTCTCCTTGATTTTTTTCTCCCCGAGCATGAATATATAGAGTTGGAGTTGACGTTGGTGGAGTCTCAGGGGGCACAAGGCAGGGGGCGCCCTGCACCCTCATGGACAGGGTGTGGGCCCCCTGATGCTGATTCTTTCCCATTATTTTTTATAATTCCAAAACGTGTCTCTTCGTGGATTTTCAGGTCATTCCTGAGAACTTTTATTTCTGCACAAAAATAACACCATGGCATTCTGCTGGAACAACGTCAGTCTGGGTTAGTACCATTCAAATCAGCAAGTTCGAGTCCAAAACAAGGTCAAAAGTGTTTGGAAAAGTAGATACGTTGGAGACGTATTCAATGCATAATGAACAACTTGGCGAGTCCTCCCAGATAAGCCCCATGTTCGTTTCTCTTCTGGGTGAGGTCTCCTACCTTGTCAGTCAGGTCCACCTTGTCCTTCTTCAGCTGCACGACCTCTTTGTTGGCTTCATTAATGGCAGTCTTCAGCTTGGCTTTCCTCTTCCAACTTGCCGACTGAAGCTAGCTTCTTGTCAGCAAGTTCAGCTTTCTCTCGCAGTCTTCTGCGCCGCTGCAAGGTCGAGGTCCTTCTGCTCCAAAGCCTGCTTCATTTTGTCTAAAGAAATAACATTCTTCAGACGAGCTTGGAGTTGTCTGTTTTCACTACGCACATCTGTTCGAGTAGAGTCACTCGGTTCAAAAAATGGAAAAGATGCAAGGCAAACAGTCGACAAGTTATTACCTCCCATGGCAGCTGCTTCATCCTTAGCCTTCTGCAAGTTCTCCTTGGCCAGCTCCAGGTCGAGATTGAGCTGGATCTGTTTCCTCTCTAATCAGCAAACTGAACCCCGAGTTCACAAGATTTCTGCAATCAATGACATAAAGATACGTCAGTCGACAGGAACAAAGATCAATTGCTTCCGAGCGATAAAGATACAAGTTCAAGTCATTACGGCAAAAAGAGTTCTAAGACTACTGCCGAATCAAACATTCAACAGTAGTCTCGGGGACTACACCCAGTGGGTGCACTTGGCGTGCCCCCACTGGTTCGACTTTCCACTCGACATGGTCCTCCAGTCAGAAAAAAGAGGAGACAACAATTATTCTCAGACCATCCGCCGACTGCCCGCAGTCGACGCGGTCTCGGGGACTACACCCAGTGGGTGCACTTGGCGTGCCCCCACTGGTCCGGATACCACTCGGTACGACCTGTCTGGACCGAGTGGAAGATTACAAACAGACATTCGACAAAGACCCCCGCCGAATCAAACATTCGACGGCGGTCTCGGGGACTACACCCAGTGGGTGCACTCTGCGTGCCCCCACTGATCCAAGGATACACTAGACACGATCTAGTCGACTCAAGTGGAAGAACTATTCAGCAAAAGTTAAAGCACCCAGTGGGTGAACAGATGCAAGGTGCAGACTCATGAGATGCACATTAAAGTTGAAACATCCACGGACATCTTACGAATAATAAAGGAGCAGTTTTCAAGTACCATATCCTAACAGAGCAAAGATCAAGCTGAAAGATCAGTCGAGAATCAACTCACCTGGACATTAGTTTGAAGTGCAGAGCTGGCATCATAGGCAGCCTTGCTAGCCTCGTGCACCACCTTCACTCGCTCCATCATAAGGCCTGCTTCGCTATAGCTTCCTACTAGTGCTCACTGGGTCCTCTAGGACATGATGGGTAACAATAGTGGAGTTGGTGGAACAGTCGAAGCAGCCAGGGGATCTAAGGTATGGAGTTGCACAGACCAGAGCAAGGTCTTGGGCAGTCGACTCGAAGGACAATCAGTTGATGATACGTCTCCATCGTATCTACTTTTCCAAACACTTTTGCCCTTGTTTTGGACTCTAACTTGTATGATTTGAATGGAACTAACCCGGACTGACACTGTTTTCAGCAGAATTACCATGATGTTGTTTTATGTGCAGAAAACAAATATTCTCAGATGACCTGAAACTCCACGGGAGGTCTAGAAAATAATAAAAAATCCTCGCCAAATGATGAAGGCCAGGGGGCCCACCACCTCTCCACGAGGGTGGGGGGCGCGCCCCCTACCTCATGGGCCCCCTGTTGCCTCTTCGACTCCAACTCCAACTCCATATATTGAGTTTCGGGGAGAAAAGAATTAGAGAGAAGAAATCATCGCGTTTTACGATACGGAGCCGCCGCCAAGCCCTAAAACCTCTCGGGAGGGCTGATCTGGAGTCCGTTCGGGGCTCCGGAGAGGGGAATCCGCCGCCATCGTCATCATCAACCATCCTCCATCACCAATTTCATGATGCTCACCACCGTGCGTGAGTAATTCCATCGTAGGCTTGCTGGATGGTGATAGTTTGGATGGGATCTATAATGTAATCGAGTTAGTTTTGTTAGGGTTTGATCCCTAGTGTCCAGTATGTTCTGAGATTGATGTTGCTACGACTTTGCTATGCTTAATGCTTGTCACTAGGGCCCGAGTGCCATGATTTCAGATCTGAACCTATTAGGTTTTCATCAATATATGAGTGTTCTTGATCCTATCTTGCATGTCTATAGTCACCTATTATGTGTTATGATCCGTTAAACCCGAAGTGACAATAATCAGGATACTTACCAGTGATGACCGTAGTTTGAGGAGTTCATGTATTCACTATGTGTTAATGCTTTGTTCCGGTTCTCAATTAAAAGGAGGCCTTAATATCCCTTAGTTTCCGTAAGGACCCCGCTGCCATGGGAGGGTAGGACAAAATATGTCATGCAAGTTCTTTTCCATAAGCACGTATGACTATGTTCGGAATACATGCCTACACTATATCAATGAACTGGAGCTAGTTCTGTGTCACTCTAGCTTATGACTGTTACATGATGAACCGCATCTGGCATAATTCTCCATCACCGATCCATTGCCTATGAGCTTTCCATATATTATTCTTCGCTTATTTACTTTCTCATTGCTATTGCTATCATCACTACAAAATACCAAAAACATTACTTTTACTACGGTTACCTTTTGCTACCGTTACCACTACTATCATATTACTTTGCTACTAAATACTTTGCTGCAGATATTAAGTTTCTAGGTGTGGTTGAATTGACAACTCAGCTGCTAATACTTGAGAGTATTCTTTGGCTCCCCTTGTGTCGAATCAATAAATTTGGGTTGAAT
Source organism: Triticum urartu (assembly GCF_003073215.2). NCBI lineage: Eukaryota > Viridiplantae > Streptophyta > Magnoliopsida > Poales > Poaceae > Triticum > Triticum urartu. The sequence goes on from NC_053023.1 coordinate 305,387,604, forward strand.
ACTTTACCCTCGAAAACTGTTGCGATCCCCTATACTTGCGGGTTATCAAGACTATTTTCTGGCGCTGTTGCCGGGGAACATAGCTCTATTTTTTGAGTCACTTGGGATATATATCTGCTTATCATTATGAAGAACTTAAGAGATCCAAAAACCAAGATCTATCCCTCAACTACGAGGGGAGGTAAGGAACTGCCATCTAGCTTTGCACTTGATTCACCTTCGGTTATGAGTAAGTTTGCGACACCTACACCTGCTTCTGCTATTCGTTCTGATATGTCGCAAGTTATTGATGATGCCACTTCTGCTATGCATGATACTTATGATGAAACTACCTCTATGCCTGATACTACTGTGCCACTTAGTGATTTCCTTGATGAACAACTTGCTAGGGCTAGAGAGATTGAAAATATGAATCTGATGATACTGATGAAAGTGATGATGAAGAGTCACTTGTTATTCCTAAGGGTTATGTTTTTGATCAAGAAGCTTCTTTCGCTATTTTAGCTTGCAAAAATAGAAATGAACTAAAAAGGTTATTAGCTAAATGGAGTAAGAAATCTCTAAGTGCTAGAATGAAACCTGACCCTACTTTTGCTACTTCACCTATCTGTGTTACCGATAAGGATGATGAATTCTCTGTTGATCCTGATATAATTACTTTGGTTGAATCTAATCCTTTTCATGGTTATGAATCTCAAACTGTTGTTGCACATCTTACTAAATTGAATGATATAGCCACCCTGTTCACTAAAGATGAGAGAACTCATTACTTTTACATCCTCAAAATATTTCCATTCTCATTAAAGGGCGATGCTAAGATATGGCTTAATTCTCTTGATCCTGGTTGTGTGCGTAGTCCCCGGGATATGATTTATTACTTCTCTGCTAAATATTTCCCTACTCATAAGAAACAAGCTGCTTTAAGGGATATATATATTTTTTTGTGCAAATTGAAGAAGAGAGTCTCCCACAAGCTTGGGGGAGGCTTCTCCAATTACTTAATGCTTTGCCTGATCATCCTCTTAAGAAAAATGAAATACTTGACATTTTTTATAATGGACTAACCGATGCCTCCAGAGATTACATGGATAGTTGTGCTGGTTCTGTTTTCAGGGAAAGAACACCGGATGAAGCTAAAATTTTATTGAACAATATGTTCACAAATGAAAATAATTGGACACCTCCGGAGCCTATTCCTAAACCAACTCCAAAGAAGAGGGGTATTCTATTTCTCAGTCCTGAAGATATGTAAGAGGCAAAGAAATCTATGAAAGAAAAAGCTATTAAAGCTGAAGATGTTAAGAATTTACCTCCTATTGAAGAAATACATGGTCTTAATTTACCACATGTTGAAGAAACATATAATCCAAATCCTTCTCCTATTGAAGAAACTCATGGTCTTGATAACCCGACACAGGTAGTAAAGGTAAATTCTCTCTATAGATATGTAAAGCTGAAATCCCCTTTACTAAATTTGCTAGCCCATGCTTAGATGAGTTTGATAAATTTATGGCTAAGCAAGAAGACTTTAATGCTTATTTTGATAGACAATTGAAATACAATTCAAATATGCTTGAACACTTGGGTGATTATATAGCTAATGTTAAAGGTGAACTTAAACTTATTAGTAAACATGCTTCTATGGTTACCACTCAAGTAGAACAAGTACTTAAAGCTCAAAATGATTTGCTCAATTAATTGAATAGTAAAAATAATGATAATGTTGTTAGAGTGGCTACTAGAACTGGTAGAATGACTCAGGAACCTTTGTATCCTGAAGGCCACCCTAAGAGAATTGAGCAATATTCTCAGAGAAATAATATAGATGCACCTAGTCCTTCTAAAAGGAAGAAAAGGAAAAATGATAGGACTTTGCATGCTTATAGTGATCCTATTGTTGAAACACCTGAGAATCCAAATGACATTTCTATTTTTGATGTTGAAACACAATCTGGTAATGAACCTGAAACTAGTGATAATGTTAATAATAATGTTCATAATGATGCTCAACCTAGTAATGATAATGATGTAGAAATTGAACCTGCTGTTGATCTTGATAACCCACAATCAAAGAATCAACGTTATGATAAAAAAAGACTTTGTTGCTAGGAAACATGGTAAAGAAAGAGAGCCTTGGGTTCAGAAACCCATGCCTTTTCCTCCCAAACCATCCAAGAAAAAGGATGATGAGGATTTTGAGCGCTTTGTTGAAATGATTAGACCTATCTTTTTGCGTATGCGATTAACTGATATGCTCAAACCCAATCCTTATGCTAAGTACATGAAAGATATCATTACAAATAAAAGAAAGATACCGGAAGCTGAAATTTCCACCATGCTTGCTAATTATACTTTTAAGGGTGGAATACCCAAGAAACTTGGAGATCCCAGTGTACCAACTATACCATGCTCCATTAAAAGAAATCATGTTAAAACTGCTTTATGTGATCTTGGAGCCGGTGTTAGTGTTATGCCTCTCTCTTTATATCGTAGACTTGATTTGAATAAGTTGACACCTACTGAAATATCTTTGCAAATGGCTGATAAATCAACTGCTATACCTGTCGGTATTGTGAGGATGTGCCTGTTGTAGTTGCAAACGCTACTATTTTAACGGACTTTGTTATTCTTGATATTCCCGAGGACGATAGTATGTCTATTATTCTTGGAAGACCCTTTTTGAATACTGCAGGGGCTGTTATTGATTGCACTAAAGGCAATGTCACTTTTCATGTTAATGGCAATGAGCATACGATACACTTTCCGAGGAAACAACCTCAAGTCCATAGTATCAACTCTATTGGAAAAATTCCATCGATTATATTTGGAGGTTTTGAATTTACTCTTCCTACTGTCAAGAAGAAATATGATATTCTTATTATTGGGGATGTGCATATCCCCGTTGAGGTAACATAGTGTTATTCGAAATTTCTCCGGTTCCATGTTATTCGGAATGAGTTCGTTAACAAGACTTGATCAACCTTGTTAGAGGATTCCTTTTGATGACCATGAGATGGATGAAACTAGAAGGCACAACCTTCTGTACCCCACTTTTACTTTCTGTTATTTATATTAAATAAAATAAAAATAAATATTTTTCTGTCTGTTATCTGGTTATCCGTGCAATATAAAAATACCTTGAAAATAAAAGTTCTCCAAATGCCCTGAAATTTAAATATGATTTTTTCTAGAATATTTGAGAATATTTGGCACTGAGAACACAGCACGGGGGTCAACCACCTGCCGACGAGGGTGGAGGGCGCGCCCCCTGTCTCATGGGCCGACGGTGGCCCTCCTCCACTTATCCTTTCACACATACACTTCTTCTTCCTCCCACAAACACGAATAACCAGCTCAAACCCGATTCCAAGCTTGTTTTGCTGCCATTTTCGATCTCCTTGCTCAAAGCACCTGTCACAAAACTGCTTGGGGAGATTGTTCCTTGGTATGTGACTCCTCCATTGGTCCAATTAGTTTTTGTTCTAGTGCTTTATTCATTGCAAATTTTTGCTGCTTAGGTAACCCTGTTCTTGAGCTTGCATGTCAAATTTATATGGTCAAAAGTAGTTTGGATGCATGATATAGGCCCTAGGCACTTGTAGGAGTAGTTGCTATCAATATTATTGTGTTTGGTTTACTTTTTTTTTGAAGTTACTAAAAAAATTCAGAATTTTTCAGAGGAAGAAATATGCTTAGCAAAATGTTCCAAGGTGGTTCTTCAAGGAAGCAAGGACCCAGGCTTGCAATGCGTGATGCTGATGACGAGCCACCAAGAAACGCTCCAGTGCGTCCTTGTGAATGGCCTTCTGAGAACTTTATGGATCGAGCAGGAATTAAAGAAGAATTTAAAGCATATTTCTGTAACGCTGATCTTGTGAGCTTCGAGGAAGAGAAGTGCAGCCAGTATCACAACCTCACCAGTACCTTTGTGAGGAGGTTTGAATTTTCAACTTCACGTAATTCTCCAACTGTCCTGTTTGATCTTTATGATAAATCTTACACTATGGAGAGGATTTTACCACTACATGCAAACTTCCACAATGGGGTAGTATAAGGGATCCTTACAAATCTGAATTTAGAGATTTTCTTGCTAGCATAACTATGGGAGAATCTAGAGATATTACACAAGCTACCATAGGGAGCATTCACTTTCCTGCTATACATTATTTTTCTCTCTTCATAGGTAGATGCATCAATGGTAAAGATGAGGCATGTCACATGTGTGTCCCGATCTCAGTATTCTTAGGAGTGCTGTGTTAGGAGATAAATCTTATAATTTGGGAGCCATTGTTGCACGTAGGTTGCATCTTAATAGATTTAATGGAGAATTCTTTGGAGGAATTTATGCAACCCGCATAGCTAATTTTCTTGGTATAGACATACATGAAGATGATATTGAATTACCACCTGCTTACCTAGACTTTAATGCTATGGTTCACCACCAGTTTTTTGAGAGGAATGAATCACCTCTCCAGTATCGACTAATCTTTGACAGACGTCGTGCTGTCCGTATTACTCTCCCTGCTCCTGCCTTCTTTGATTATCAGGCAAGAGGAAGATATAATATTACCAGAGAGGAGGCAGATGAGTACGAGAGGAGAGAGGAGGCCGCTCGTCGCCACGCTGTAGCTCAGCAGGCGATAGCCACTGCATCGCAGTACGACCCCAACTACTATTATCCATGCTAGTTTAATTTCCTTTTTTATGATTTCTTCTTGTGTGTTTAATAAACCTTAAGAAAAACCAAAAAAATTTAGTTGCAGCTTTTAATCAGATTAATTTCCATGCTTGTAGTAGTAATTAAAAAGAAAACCCAAAAATATTTCCTGTTCTTCTTTTTGCTTGTTGGGAGCTTTACCTTGTAAATAGTTTTATTTCTTTTCTTTTCTTTGGGGGTTGATAGGAGAAGACCATGATTAAATTGTTGAAGTGGCTCTTATATGCATTATTGTTGATCTGGCAAAAGAGCCCATATTGCCTTGTCTTCTGTTGTTTATTGAATGCTTGCAGATTCCAGCTTAGTCCAATGCACGTGCACTATTATTATCCACACTATTCGGTCGTGCAAGTGAAAGGCAATTATGATGATATATGATGGACTGGCTGAGATGAGAAAAGCTGGTATGAACTCGACCTCTTTTGTTTTTGTAAATATGTTTAGTTCATCGTTCCTGATTCGGCCTATTATGAATAAACATGTTTGCAATGGCAATTAGAGATCATACTTTCTTGTGTCATGCTTGATTAGCTATGAGTTATAATGGTTTACCTTGCGTGCCAACATGCTATTGAGATGGTTGTAATGTGGTATGATAGGGTGGTATCCTCCTCTGAATGATTTAAGTGACTTGACTTGGCGCATGTTCATGCATGTAGTTGAAACAAAATCAACATAGCCTTCACGATATTTGTGTTCATGGTGGATTATATCCTACTCATGCTTGCATTCAGTGTTGATTAATTTTAATGCATGTTCATGACTATTGTCGCTCTCTAGCTGGTCACTTCCTAGTCTTTTGCTAGCCTTCACCTGTACTAAGCGGGAATACTGCTTGTGCATCCACACTCCATAAACCCCAAAGTTATTACATATGAGTCCACTATACCTACCTATATACGGTATCTACCTTCCGTTCCAAGTAAATTTGTATCTGCCAAACTCTAAACCTTCAAATAAATATCCTGTTTTGTATGCTCGAATAGCTCATGTATCAACTAGGGCTATCTGTATCTTCCATGTTAGGCTGGTTATTCTCAAGAGGAGTGGACTCTGCTCCTCACTCACGAGATAAATGGCTGGTCATCGGGATGCCAGTCCCATGCTTTATGCAAACTAAATCAAAATAATTGCAAACAAAACTCCCCCTGGGACTCTTGTTAGTTAAAGGCACTCGTTGTTTCGAGCAAGCCATGGATTGATGCTTGTTGGTGGAAGGGGGAGTATAAACTTTACCATTCTGTTTGGGAACCGCCTATAATGTGTGTAGCATGGAAGATATCGCCATCTCTTGGTTCTTATGTTGACAATGAAAGTATACCGCTCAAAATATTATTCACCTCTGTTTCAAAACCGAGCTCTAGCACCTCTACAAATCCCTGCTTCCCTCTGTGAAGGGCCTATCTATTTACTTTTATGCTGAGTCATCATCCTCTTATCAAAAAGCACCAGTTGGAGAGCACCGCTGTCATTTGCATTCATTATTGTTAGTTTACATTGAGTATGACTTGACTGGATCTCTTTTACCATGAATTACAATGTCTAGTCAGTCCTTGGTCTTTAAAGGTGCTCTGCATTTATGTTTTGCGGTCTCAGAAAGGGCTAGTGAGATACCACCTTGTTATATCATATTATGATTGTTTTGAGAAAGTGTTGTCATCCGAGATTTATTATTATTGCTCGCTAGTTGATTATGCTATTGATATGAGTAAACTTGAGACCTATGCGTTATTGTGAATGTGGTTAGTTATAATCTATGCTGAAAACTTGAATGCTGGCTTTACATATTTACAACAACAAGAGAAAACAGAGTTTGTAAAAGTTTTTCTTTATCACTTTCAGTTTGTCAACTGAATTGCATGAGGACAAGAAAAGGTTTAAGCTTGGGGGAGTTGATACGTCTCCAACGTATCTACTTTTCCAAACACTTTTGCCCTTGTTTTGGACTCTAACTTGCATGATTTGAATGGAACTAACCCGGACTGACGCTGTTTTCAGGAGAATTACCATGGTGTTATTTATGTGCAGGAGCAAACGTTCTCGGAATGACCTGAAACTTCACGGAGCCACTTTTCAGAAAATAAGAAAAATACCTGCAAAAGATGAAGGCCAGGGGGCCAACCACCTCTCCACGAGGGTGGGGGCGCGCCTGCCCCCCTAGGGCACGCCCCCCTACCTCGTGGGCCCCCTGTTGCCTCTCCGACTCCAACTCCAACTCCATATATTGAGTTTTGGGGAGAAAAAAATCAGAGAGAAGAAATCATCGCGTTTTACGATACGGAGCCGCCGCCAAACCCTAAAACCTCTCGGGAGGGCTGATCTGGAGTCCGTTCGGGGCTCCGAAGAGGGGAATCCGTCGCCATCGTCATCATCAACCATCCTCCATCACCAATTTCATGATGCTCACCGCCGTGCGTGAGTAATTCCATCGTAGGCTTGCAGGACGGTGATGGGTTGGATGGGATCTATCATGTAATCGAGTTAGTATTGTTAGGGTTTGATCCCTAGTGTCCACTATGTTCTGAGATTGATGTTGCTATGACTTCGCTATGCTTAATGCTTGTCACTAGGGCCCGAGTGCCATGATTTCAGATCTGAATCTATTATGTTTTCATCAATATATGAGTGTTCTTGATCCTATCTTGCAAGTCTATAGTCACCTATTATGTGTTATGATCCGTTAACCCCGAAGTGACAATAATCGGGATACTTACCGGTGATGACCGTAGTTTGAGGAGTTCATGTATTCACTATGTGTTAATGCTTTGTTCCGGTTCTCTATTAAAAGGAGGCCTTAATATCCCTTAGTTTCCGTAAGGACCCCGCTGCCACGGGAGGGTAGGACAAAAGATGTCATGCAAGTTCTTTTCCATAAGCACGTATGACTATGTTCAGAATACATGCCTACATTATATCAATGAACTGGAGCTAGTTCTGTGTCACCCTAGGTTATGACTGTTACATGATGAACCGCATCCGGCATAATTCTCCATCACCGATCCATTGCCTACGAGCTTTCCATATATTGTTCTTCGCTTATTTACTTTCCCGTTGCTATTGCTATCATCACTACAAAATACCAAAAACATTACTTTTACTACTGTTACCTTTTGCTACCATTACCACTACTATCATATTACTTTGCTACTAAATACTTTGCTGCAGATATTAAGTTTCCAGCTGTAGTTGAATTGACAACTCAGCTGCTAATACTTGAGAGTATTCTTTGGCTCACCTTGTGTCGAATCAATAAATTTGGGTTGAATAGTTTACCCTCGAAAACTGTTGCGATCCCCTATACTTGCGGGTTATCACCGCCCTAGTCGCCACTGTCATTTCCATGGTCGTCGGGGATTGCCAGTCGCCGCTCTCGTTTGTGCTCTCCATTCCCTCCTGGACTTGCTCCCCATTCGGCATCGAGTACATCTTAGTATAAATCTGCAAGGCCAGAAGATAAACAGGCATCAATCAGATTCAAGGACAGTTGCAAATCAGAATAAAAATACACTCAGTAACAAAGGTCAGACCTTGTTCGTCTCATTTTAGGCGTCCAATGGTGCAACTCTTCTGGACCCCTAGGGTTGTCTTCGTTTCCAGTGATGCTCCACAGCCACTGCTCCACCGTGTCCTCAGTGACTTCCTCTGGGTCGACCCGAGTGGTGTCGCTAGGGCCCGAGTACATCCACATCGGATGATCACGAGCTTGAAGAGGTTGGATGCGTATACTGAGAAACACCAAACACCTCCAACAAATCCATTCCAGCCGCGCCTTCACGGACCAATTGGATTACCCGGTCAACTAGAATGGACACCTCTCCCTTCTCTGCTGGAGTCACGATTAGCGAAGAGGGTTGGCGGACTCGATCCATGGTGAGGGGGGAAGACTAGTCGATTGACGAGGAGTCGGAATATCTTTGCAATAGAACTAGGTCGACTGCCACCCTCTAACCGAATCGAGAAGGGTCATAGATGGAAAAGTACTCCAACCCCTCGTCTGAATCCCTAAACCCCCACACATTTGGATCACGTGCGCCTTTTCGTCATTCGGATTTGCCTTCTCCATAGATTGAGAGCGGCAAGTAAAGATGTGCTAGAATAAACCCCAATGCGGTCGACAGCCCAAGAAGTTTTCACACAGAGAGATGTACGCATCAAGATATGTGATTGTGTTGGGGGAGAAGTGATCAAGTTGGGCGCCAAAAAAGTTCGAGAAACCCCGAAAAAAAGGATGTGGAGGCAGAGTGAAACCGCGGTCGACATGGGTGGCAAGGAGGACGCACTCATCCTCCTGCTGCCGAGGCTCGGTCTCGTTCTGCGGCAACCACCAAGACCCATGGGCAATCAAGCCTCCATTGGCCAGGTCCTCCAAGTCTTCCTTCTGGATCGTGGATTGAATCCAGTCCCCCTGGATCCAACCAGGCAGCAACTGGACCTCGACGACGACCCCCGACTCGTCTTCTTGCCCTTCACCGCCGCCGCCTTATTCGAGCGCTCCTGGGTCGCCGTCTTGTCCTTGTCCATGCCGACGGAGTACACACGGGCGAATGGAGACAACAAAGATGGCGGAGAGCACAGTGGAGAAGTAGAGGAAGAAGGGGACGATTGGGAGGCACTGTGTGTTGCATCGGCCCGGGCACTATTTATGAGACCACTTCCGAGTGGCTAACGAGTGGGCCCGAGCAATCTAATCATATCCTGCAGCAGGAGCTCACCTGATACATGGCGGAAAAGGTGGCGCAAAGATCGAGGCACCTTCATCTATCCACTTCGATTACTGCGGCGCACTCCATCCCACGTGCTTCCCCGAAATTTCGAATCCCGTGAAATCTGGGAGCGGCAGACCAACAAATCGCACCAAAGATTTCGTACCATAACTCACTCGAAGATTATCCACATAACTCACTCGACGACCTCTGAATTGATTAATGCGACTGAATCGGAGCTAAAGCCCTAGCATGACTCCCTGATTCTAGTGAAATACCTCCGAGGCGTGGAATCGAGTCGGAAACAACTTCAACTCTCTTTTCACTCAGACCTCAATCCATTCGGGGGCTAATGATGATGACAATATTCTAGGGTGGGTTCACAGGCCTGATCTAGACGCCCTACCCAAGGTCACTACCCTAGAGTCAAGAACATTCAAAGTACAACAAAGGATACCGACTGAAGTAACCTTGGAGTGCAATCCACTCGACCAATTATCTCACTCGGATACCCCAATTCCATTCAACCAAGAAAAAGTCACTCGACCATACAAGAAACCACTCGGAGTACAGAAGATCTAAAGCCACTCAGGACGGCAACGGTCAGGCGTTCACTCCGCAATCTTGAAGATCATTTATATCTCTTTATAGCTGGCGTTATCAGTAACGCCCTGTCTTAATGTTCATTGAACCCTGTGTAACGGGCGACGGCTGGGGTCCTGGCGCACTCTATATAAGCCACCCCCTCCACTGGCATAAGGATTCGCACCCCCTGTAACTCTCATGCATAATCCAGTCGACCAAGCCTCCGGGCACCAAGACGTAGGGTTGTTACTTCCTTCAAGAAGGGCCTGAACTCGTAAATCTTGCGTGCACAACCTCACCTTAGCTAGGATCTTGCCACCTCCTACGTACCCCCTATTCTATTGTCAGACTTACTCCCACGACATGGGGCTCAAATAGCCCTAAAGTATCCAAGCATGAGGGATAAATTGGAGCAAGTTGCACCAAACCCACCAACAAAAACTATCCCACCCAAGAGGTGCTAATTGGAGATAGTTCTCATTGGGCCCATTGAAAAATCACTTCTCTCTCTCTCCATCAAGTGCATTTATTGTCAATCTAACCCTGTCATCCAATCACCTCTTTGGCTACAGTTAGTTCAGGGTTAGTCATGAGTTAGTCTAACCTCTAGCTAGGTTAGAGTATCCAAACAGGAGCAGTATAGGACATGCAAGTTGCTCAAAGCATACAGTCAAATTCATACGTGAAAGGATCTTTTTTTAACAGAACGTGAAAGGATCTTCGAATGATATAATTTTCAAATTATATAAAATCTTATCAATAGTCAAAGGCATCCAGGAAGAATACATTAGGCCCTATATAAAATCTTATCAATAGTCAAAACCAAGCGTTACTACTACACCAAACAAGTTCAAAACGAGAGACTGGACCCACCCACGGCACGGCACGCCTGTCTCGTTTGGTCCGTCGGTCAAAGAGCTTCCTCTTCTTGGCATAACAATAGAGTACAGTAAATTTTTTAGAATGCTCTTGGCATGTCGCTAACATGCGATGAGTGAACCGACCTCAATAGACGGCAAAAACGCCAGCCCGCCGCACTTTGAGAGAGACGAGGAGCGGGACAAGAAATATGGTGATAGCGTGGGTTGGCCATGTACAGTATGATGTAACTACACTGGACTGCCATGTTTCGTACTCTTCCGGTCTACTATGGAGATGATTGGTTGATTTTATATCGCTGAATAATATAAAATACTATGAGTGCACACGCTCCACCATGAGGTCCCTTGCTCCTTCTCGGTCATCGGGCATGCATGTAATGCTATTAATTATCAAATAAACATTCTTGTTTCTTGACATATCAACCAATAAGAGATGTGGGTGTGCATATGTTTAATGACTCGAGACTACCAAACACGACATGCAGTGGTTAGTTCATTGCATGTAATGCTATTAATTAGCAAATAAACATTAAGTTCTCTTGTTTTTTCCTCCTTCTTGGTCACGGTGCACAACCAAAGATGACTTATTCACCTAGATGGAGGGAGAAATATAAAATATTATGAGTGCAGACGCTGTACCGTGAGGTTCCTTGCTCCTTCTCAGTCGTCGGGAATCTATGAGGATGTTTGGTTCATGGCCACACCATGTAGAATCTATGAGGTGAGTGTTTGGTTCAAGCCACACCTTAGTCAAGCCACAGTTGGACCCCACATGGAATACACACAAAAAATAAGGCAAGATTCCCTTAGGCTTGCCAACTTGTGGCTCTCATTTGGATGAACTAACCTTAGGCAAGCTTGGAAAAGATGTGTGGCAAAGTGTGGCAATGCTAGGCTTAGAACCAAATAGCCCCTTTGCCACAACTAACCTTAGGCAAAGTGTGTCTGCCACAAAAAGTGTGGCTATGGCCACCACAAGTGTGACAATATTTGGCAAAAAATTGAGCCTATGCCATGTGGACCATATAACTAGAGAAGTGTGTCAAGCCACAAGTGTGGCAACGAACCAAACACATGTCTAAGATGTTGTGGCATGACTAAGGTTAGACGTGGCAACCTTAGGTTGGCAACCAAACAGGCCCTATGTTCTTCCACTCTTTTTTTACGTGAGCTTTGTTCATCCTTTTGCCAACACGCGGGACATCTAGCATCAAGGTGCACGTGTCATGCAAGAAAATGGAGATAAGCAGTGCATAAGTGAGTGATGCACTTCGATGGCACCTAGTACTACACAATATTTTTTCTCCTCGATGGCACATGAATAATGCACGTACTCAATGACGGAGCACGGGATGGTAGCCATGGACATGGTCGGCCCTTTTTGGAGAGAGTACTGAATAACTTTGATGTGTCCTGTCAACTCGTAGAACGACGAGCTCCCTCGCCAACGCGTGCGCGGTGGCTCGCGGCACGAGGACAAACTTTTGCTTACAAGCGGTGGACGTGCAACAGTTCATTTGGTGTTAGATTGCCAGAAGTACTACTGTAGCACCATCATTATTGTTCGACTTCCGGAAGAGGAGAAGAGCCAAGCGCAAGGTCACCTACTAACCTAGTACTACTACTAGTATAGCCAAAGTTGGTACACCTTTTTAGAGCATGGTTAATTAATATAGGCGGATCTTGGAGCGGCACATCATTAAAAGAGTGCTCTTGCAGCAGCAAGTACTCTCTACGTAAAGAAAAATGAAGGATTGGAGTGGCATGTCCACTTGAATCCCATAGCATTAACATGGTGTTCCCCTAAAAAACCAGAGTGTTCGACACAAGAAAAACAAAGGAAGTGAAAAAAAAGTTGGGTGGATGCTAGATTGCCGATTAACACATGATTACATGGGAAAAATCTTATAGCATTCTGTCATATGAATCAAATGACCAATGTAGGTAGCACGGTGCTGCCTCTCATCGACCTCCTCTGCAGTAGTTTTCTTCTAGTAGTGGTGGAGCTTAGGCCAAGGACACAATTGATTTTCAAGTGGGGCTCGATTAACTCAACTATGTCTCCTAGCTGGCAGTGCCCACCTGCAAATGAGTGCCACCATGAGCTGCATGACAATGATAGAGGCTCTGGGAGGACAAGAGGTGGGCGGGCGATGATCCGACGTGGTAGCCCGACGACCCCTTGAGCTTGAAAGGCACCCTCATGATCTCCTCTCCTCATAGGGAAGGTCGAGGTCCATTGGGTACATCTCTGACGACATCCGCGTCTTCCGACGGCGTCGTTGCCATTTCATTAGTGTAAATAATTAGTCAATTCTTAGTCAACAATCAAAACCGCCTAAACTCTAACATGTGAACACTAAAACCGCTCAAGGGGCCGATATACCCGGTTTTAGAGATTTGAGGGTAAAAATCATATTTTTTTGACTTTGGGGGGTTATTTGTCCATCAACTTACATTTGAGGGTGAAAAATATACTTCTTTCAATGGTCCACTAGCAAAGTATTCTTTTTAGATTTATAACATGTGGGACCGAATGTGAGCGAACCAACCTCAATCGATGGCAAAATCGTCTGTCGGACGCACTTTGAGAGAGATGAGGAGCAAGAAGCGATACGGGCTGGTCGTGTCATGCAAGAAAATGGCTGGTCTGATGTTTAAAACTTGTTGTATTATAGTAGAGGTAGATGTAGATGTAGATGTATTGTAGACATAGATGCAGATGTAGATGTACATGTTGAGATGTAGAGATAAGTGAGACTCACCAACGGTCACAACCGTAGGTCGAGTATGTGCACGAATCACCCACAAAAAAAAGGAGTACGTCCATGAAGAGAAAACATGCATGCACGGACGCACATACTATGTGCCTCATTCCCCAACACACGCGCGTGGGTACACGGTGGAGCTCATTTCTGGATGAAGAGGCAGCTCACGTGATAATTTGACGTGTTTGGTAGTCGTTCACTTAGTGGAGGGTCGGGAACCACGCGTGGACGAATCAAAGTTCGACCATGACGCGGTAGCGTGTTTGATTTTAATTTTTTTCTTCAATGGAACTTACGCAGTTTTTTCTTGAATGGCACGTGAATCGTGCACATACTCAATGAAAGAGTACGGGATGGGATGGTAGCCATGGACATGGTCGGCCCTTTTTGGAGACTACTACACTAGTACTTTGATGTACATTTTGAAAAAACTACTACTTTGATGTGTCATGTCAACTCACAGAATGATGAGAAGCTTGCTTACTACGCCCTCTACGTAGCCCACACTTTGTATGGCTAGTTATAGTGGGAGTAACTTCGCGCACTCCAAGAAAATTTTGCTTATGTGGCAAGTAGTTAATGAGAAGTGGTAACATAACATGTCACTGTAAAATAGCATTTCCCAAGACAAGATGAGTCTAGAATCTAATAAATGAAGCCATCTATAACATTATTGTACTATGTTACTTTGCACTATGAAGGTAGTAGCATAGACTAGTGTCATATGCATGAAACTAGTCAGTATGGGAGCACATGATATTTCTCCGTCCGGACCGATCCCAAGTTGGCCTCTCACCTTCTTGGCCCACCAAAAACCCCTCTCCCCTCCCGCGTGTGCTTCCCGCCCAGCGCCAGCTGAGCCCGCCGCTCCACATTGATGGCAAGTCAGGGCGACGCGACATCTCACTGCTTCCGCCCGCTGCGCGCCAACCGAGGGCACCGCCCGCTGCACGCCCGGTATTTCAGACTACACAGTGGAGAGTAACTTTAGAGCAAGTACTACAATTAGGTGACATAAGTAGGCTATAAGGATTGAAATATAGTATTTGTGCTTAGTTGAAGGAGAGAGAAGAGAAGCGGGTTGTAAACTTGTAACTGGTTGTAGCACGAGCTCCAACATACTTTGTGAGACAAAAGGTGGGATCATTATTAATGATATAGTATTATACTAAAGGGACTAACTATTGTACTAGCAGGCTATTAGGTTGGTTCTAGATGATGTGTCAACTTCATATAGCCGGATGTTGGCTATACTATTAACCATGCTCTAAGTGTGGTGTGAGTGGGACTGAAGTTTAGTCACATGCTGCTAGGTGAGTGTGAGTTGCACCACTTTATAATGTGATCTATTCTCGCATTTGCATGAGCATGATAATAGGAGACCTACACGCGTGCTCTTCGGGAATGAGCCTGTCCAAGGACAAAAGCTATGCATGTGGTCTATATTTTTGTTGGTCGGAAAATTCATTAAGTCATTAATTAATAATTAACGGACGCCTTAATTACTCAGACGTTTCTGATTCTTTAGGATAGTAGGGCTATTATTCACTTGGACTTGAGGTTTGGGCCAAAGGCCTACTATTATACTTGGCCTTACTCGCACGACCGACCTGACAGGCTCTACCCTAGACGCTGATGTATCATATGGTTTCGCACCGTTCTAGATCTTAGCATCGCCACGCAATTCTTCTCCATCCCTCCTTCCGGCACGCACCACGAGAAGGGACAGCAGTCCTCCGAACCCTGCCTTTCGTGATCCTGTACGGGAGAGGGGCAATCAGGTTTTTAGGGAGCACACTCATGTGACTGCTACTAGCGATGACTTCCTCAATGACAGCCTTCTTCCCCGACTTCGGTAACCTCTTCATCAACGACATGAGTGACAACATCAACCACATCAGTTCTGCTCCCGTTGTACAGTATGTGATTCTGTCCTCCTAGTTTAGTCCGCATCATTACTTTGATCTTTCCAATTGTCGTCATGGTCTATTTACTGTTGATTCGGATTAAATCTCATAGTAAATTGCTCATATATTCAACAATCCAATCCAAAAACCTGATTATAGGGAATTTACTCCGAGTGGTTTTGCTGCGCTTTTGAAGCCGCCTATTTTTAAGGGGGTGCAATATAAAAGGTGGCACACAAGTGAAGTATATTGGTTTCAAATCATGTACTGCTATGATGCCACTAAGGGTAAGCCTGAGGGTGATCTTAATCCTACACAGCAGGAAGCTTTTGAGAACATGGATACCCTCTTCAAAGCCGCCCTGCTGAGTGTTCTTGACGATTCCATTGTGGATTCATATATGTCGTTTGATAGTGGCAAAGACATGTGGGTTGCGCTCGAGTCCATGTTTGGGGCCTCGGGCACTGGCAACGAGCTGTACATCATGGAGCAATTCTGTGACTACTAGATGACTGATAAGCGCTTTGTTGTTCAGCAGACTCATGAGATACAGTCACTCGCTAAGGAACTTGAGTACTTTATGTGTGTGTTGCCAGACAAATTTGTTGTTGTGACCATCATTGCCAAGCTTCCACCTTTGTGGAACAATTTTGCTACTTCTCTGAAAAACAAGAGACATGAGTTTTCTGTTTCGGATCTCATTAGCACTCCTGTTTTTGAAGAGAAGGCAAGAGCTAAAGACACACGTACTCGGGTCACTGAGGGAGCTTCTAGTGCCCACATGGTACACGAGAAGAACTTCCAGCCCAACCAGCCCCAAAACAACAAGAACAAATCTCAGGGGAAAGGAAAGTTTGATGCAAAGAACAAGCTGTCACATTCTACCAACTTCAAGAAGAATTCTTATAACGGGAAGGGACACAAACCCCAATTTTGGTAGCACCGCACAAAATTATATGGCTGCATCTACCTGCTGTCAGCTAAGCTCATAGTGCTCCAGGTATTCCTACATACGTAACTAGGTACAATGACCACCGCAAGATGAAATAAGCTTATTCGTACGTTGACTTGCTGATTGTAGTGGGGAACGATCATATCATGTGTGGAGGAGCAAACAAGCAGTGCAGCCAAAGGTGGAAATCAACTAAGGACTTATGAAATTATATATAATCTTCCTCAAGCAGGTTAGTATCCCTTCGTCCAGATGATCGTGTTTTGTCATGCCGCGCTATTGATATGTGCTACTGTTTTGCAACACCGTTTAAGTATAGCTATTGTTTTCCTATCTTTTCAGATTATGGACAATGAAGATGATTTCAGGGGAACTGCACAATATGGACTAATGTTGAGTCATCTCTATTGCCTCATGTGTTTGCTACAAATGTGTCAGCATCAATTGCAAGATGAGGCAGCTAGCTAGCTGTGGAGTTGCCAACATGCTCAAAGTGCTCGCAACATTGAGAAGAAACAACCATGCCCATGAAATTAATGCGTGCGCAGGGAGGCCCTTTGCTCAGAGAAGCATCGACTGATTTTCTTTATTTTCACAACTTCTCACAACTTTGTATTGGTTATAGTATGGTGAATCATTGAGATGCATAAACATGATGAACTTTTGTTCTTCTGAATGTTAGTATGCATACCGTATCTTCTGAAGCTTAGTTTAATGTGTATGTTGACTAGCATGTGAACCTTCACAATCTAGTAAGTATATTGTAGGCCTGTTATTTGACACCTCACTTTTCCGCGCTACGCGAGCAGTGTGAGTGTCTGCATCCAGTATTGCATCCTCTAACTTGGTGGATGCCAAGTTGAAAAAGGTTACCGATGAGTAACCATAAGCTGGAGGCGTCTCTTTTTTCTTTTGAATGGGCAATAAGCTGGAGAGTGTCTCAGGCTACCTCTAGCACAAGGCCCTCCAGTACAAAACACGGGCAGCCGACTGGGACGATACAAAAGCCTATCCATCTTAAAGACCATTTGTTTTTGTTTTTTGCGAGGAGAAACCCATATTTCTTGAAGAGGGGGCGATCCTAGAAAAACCCTTCGTCCTCCTCGCTTCCACTTATACTGCAACTCACTCTCCCGCTTCCGTCTCACCCCAATTCCCCCCGCTCCCCATCTTCCTCACTCGTCTAGAAAACCCCCGCTCACCTTCTTCCTCACTCGTACAGAAAACACCTACTCCTCTTCTTCGACTCATACAGAAACCCCTGCCCTCCTTCTTCCCCACTCACACTGTCACTAGGCTCGTCTCTGGCTACTCTGCTCAAACCCTTGAGCTCGGTGCGATGCCCGCAAGGAAAATGGAATTGGCTGGCCCCAGCGCCAAGAAGATGAGGCTCCCTCAAGCAGCGACGCCGGTCGTAGATCCTGCACCCGGTAGCGTGGGAAGAAGCGGCGAGCCCCCCCCCCACCTGGATCTGAGGAACCGGTAGAATCTCCGATGGATCGCATCAGCGATCTCCCGGACGTCATCCTCGAGGAGATCATCTCGCTTCTCCCCACCAAGGATTGTTGCCGCACATAAGTCCTCTCAACTCGGTGGCACCCGATATGGCGCACCACGCCCCTCAATCTCGACTGTCGTCAGATTTTTGTCCTTCCTGAATTTGATCTCCTCAGAGCCATCGTCTCCTCTCACCAGCAAGGCCCTGCTCAACGCCTCTGCATCCCGACACACTACCTGTTAACCATACCCTGCACGGTGGACGCTTGGCTAACATCCACTGAATTCGGAAAACTCCAGCATTTTGAGTTCTACCATTACCATGAAAGTTTCATACCACGAACACACCAAGAATTTGTGCCCACACCACCGTTGTCCATCTCACGGTTTTCCTCCGCTCTCCACACCGCCACCTTCGCTCGGTGCCATCTACCACACGATCTGGTACAAATGCTTCGACTCCCACTGCTAAAAAAACATTCGTTTGTGGTGGTTTATCTGTCCGAGGCCTCACTGCACAACATCATCCACTCTAGTTGCCCTGCCCTGGAGCGCTTGCTGATTGTTTTGGGAATAGTAATCCCTATCAATTGTCTCCAAATAAAGTCATATCACCTTAAAAGCACTGGAATTTGTTTTGAAGGACAGCAGGTCATCATCAAAGGTGCCCCTTCACTTCAAAGGTTGATCCTTGATGATTGTTATAAACCTTCGCAAATAATTGTCGTCTTTGCGCCAAAACTGGAGACATTTGGTGTAATTCATGATCCATTTAATGATCACAAGAAGTTGGTGTTTGGCTCCTCACTTTTTCAGGTACCGTATATTATCATCTACACATTTGTAATCATAAGCTGCATTTTTCATTTGTGCGCATAAGTTT
Organism: Triticum urartu; assembly: GCF_003073215.2. Taxonomy (NCBI): domain Eukaryota; kingdom Viridiplantae; phylum Streptophyta; class Magnoliopsida; order Poales; family Poaceae; genus Triticum; species Triticum urartu. The sequence continues at coordinate 305,406,497 of NC_053023.1, forward strand.
TATATCATCTTGGAGTACACTTTGTGTACTAATATTATGTTATATGCTTAATGAAGAGTTCGTCCATGGATAGCCTATCAATGCTACTGGATTCTGTCAAGATCTTATATATCGGAATGTTTAGTTTTGATCTGAACATAATTATTGGCTTGCTGCGATGCTTTCGATCTCTGGAGAATTTATATATAAAGCTGATGATTTAATGCAGATTGAAAGCCTGTATATATTGTACTAGAATTAACCGTTCAGTTGTCGCTCTTTTGACATACTCTTTTTTCAGACCTTAACTGTTTTCAATCTTCATGTCTACTTAGGCACTGCTACCACATGGAGAAAAATGTATGACCAATCGGTGGCGTAATAAGTACCAGGATTTTCTCAGTTCTGATGACATCCGTTTGAGGACAATAACGATGGATGGATATGCATCCAACCACGCAAACAGAAGCTTTGTCACATTCTTCCTGTTGAATGTGAGCTTACTATTGTCCATGAGGCTTAAGTTTTTCGTAAAGAGATTTCTCACACACGGACACGTTGAACAGCAAAAAAATAAGTTTGAGGTGGACAAATGGGCTTCTGAACGTGCTCGGCTTCTATTTACAACAACTTGTAGTCATCCTCCAATAATTTGTTTTGCACAGGATGTTGATTTTATGGATCAGACCGATCCATTTGTTTGTGACTGCGAAAAAGAGTGGTTGGGTTATATGTTATTGCCATGTTCAATCTGGGTCTTGTCTAAATTTGATGAACAATTAATCCTTGGGATTTTTGTACTGTTTGTAAGCTTCAGTTACATGTTGTTTCCCTCGTACTCCCCTCCGCCTGCCACTACACTGCCGCACCTTCCACTGCTCCGGTTCATTTCCGTTCGAGGCCTCGCCATCGTTCTCCACCTTGGTTCGCTCGCTGTGCCCGCCGCCGTCTGGCATTGTCAACATGGTCAACAACCGAGAGGAATCAGGAGATGACTGTACGTGGAGAGGCTGACAGTAGGGACCCACCAAGGTCATTGCATTACGCAAGTAGGTGCCTCGTTATTACTCCTACAAGCCAAAAAAATACTCCCTCCTAATTGTTTGACAACTGGTCTCACGCCATTGTCAATGTACTCAATAAACAAGAAAATTACACAATGAGTGGATAACACCAAGGATGCAGCAGCTCGCCCAGTTGTTTTCTAGTTTTAGAGACGGAGCTCAACTGCGCGTTGTGCGGGGGCTATGGCCCGTCTAGCCCACCCTTATGCTTTTATTTAAGCACATGACGAGCCCGGTTGATATCTTTTTTCTTTCTGAAAATGGCTAGCCTAGTTCTTTTTTTTGGAGAATACCTAACCGAGGCCTACTTGCTTTTCTCAGCCATCCTGGGCCACAAATCTTTCAAGACGAGGAGGGATGTAAGTAGTAAGAAATGGGCTTCCCCAGAAAATGCTCTATAAGTTGTAAGAAATGGGTTGTAAATCTTTAAACCAAAGCCAACCGACAATTACATTAAAATATCAAATTTCTTGATTTCTGTACTCTTATAAAGAGAAGAGTTCATGATGATGGTGTGCCTGCCATCCTACAATATCGGCCGTCTGATCTATATCTAACGGATAGGAAGGAAACTATGACAATTTACTCGCACTCCTCTCCACATTTGCAGATACGGCCTTCCCTTGTTCATCCTTTTCTCCCACAAGATAAACTACTCATACAAATGCATCTTCATGTTATGTGCCATGCACAAGCATCTTGCTGGTAAATACTTTAAATTTCATTCATTTTTTGGCGGAGAATTTTTTTGAATTTTATTTTGATATATTTTTTTAAAATTATTTTTAACGTGACTCAAAATTTCATGATTAAAAGAGTTCGGACCCCACCAAAATATGAAAAAATTTGTTGAATTTTTTAGCAGTGCCCAGAATATATGGTCTGTAATGCTAATAAAAAGAATATGAGCTTCAAAATATCCTTAAGAATTAGGAAATGGGTTGTAAATTATAGAAAATAATGGCTAATGGTCTGTATGTTGTTTTCCACAGATTTGGAGGCGGACTTCTGGGCCTACTAGGTTGATGATGACGTTGTCCTAAAAAAATTTGATGCATACGCAAGGCTTTGTCAACTTCGTCAACACAGAGCAGTGACTGTTGGATGTCCATCCAACAGTCGCCGTGCTTCTTCAATCTCTGATCTTTCTGCTCTAGCCGCCCAAACCAGCACCGGCGGGACTGCCTGGTCCCTCCTACCGTGGCTGGCTGTGCTGCCGCCAGGCCATCCCTCTACCCACCCGCACATCCTGTTATTTTCCGGCGACGTCAGCCTCACCCCGCAACCGACCAGTCAGCCCTCGTACTCCCCTCAGCGTGGGCATCCACTGTCACGTCTTCCCTGCCTCAGTGTCGTTCCCTTCCTAGGCCTCATCGCCGTCCACCGCCCTGGTGCTCTCGACGCGGCGTGGTCAATGTGGTCAACGAACGACATCCATTAGAAGTGGACGGTACATGGAGAGGCTGACAGCTGGGTCCATAGCCGCACACAAGGAAATGTCTCGTTATTACGCGCAAAATAATGATTCCTCCACCTGACAGCTGGGACCCACCGGAAGGGCCTCTGTATTTCATGAAAAACACATTCCCCCCGCTGACAGCTCGGACCCACCAGCTATATCTTCGCACACAAGGAAGTGCCTCCTTATTACGCACAAAAATGAATACTCCCCCTGCTAGTTGCGACCCACCATAGTGTGAGGCTGACTTGTGGGCCTACTAAGTTGACGGGGGCGGAGGGCTTTGTCAACTTAGTCAATCTGAACGATTCTAGCTCCAGTGATCGTACGATGTCCATCCAACAGCCGTAGTGCTTCTTCAACCTCTGGTCTTCTTGCTCCAGCCGCCCAAACTAGCGCTGGTCGTGTCGCATGCTCCTGCCTCCCGTAGCCGGCTATCCTGCCGCGGAGGCCTCACCGCCCCTACTATTCCCACCGCTGCCAGGCCTTGCGGCGATGGCAGCCTCACACCGCAGCCGAACCAGTGAACCCTCATACTCCTCTCTGTGTGGGCGTCCACTATCGCGTCTTCCTCGGCTCCGCGGCGTCCCCTTCCTAGGCATTGCCATCGTCCACCGCCCTAGTGCTCTCGGAGCGGCACGGTCAACGTGGTCAAGGAATGAGTTCCATCAAAAGAGTACTGTACGTGTAGAGGCTGACAGCTGGGTCCACGGCCACAGCAAGGAAGTGGCTCCTTATTATGCGGAAAATAATGATTCATCCACCTGACAGTAGGGACCCACCGGACGGGCCACCGTATTTCATGAAAAAAACGTTCCCCCCTGACTGCTGGGACCCACCAGCTACATCTTCGCGCGCAAGGAAGTGCCTGACAGTCGGGACCCACTTGGTTGAAGTGTACGTAGCGTTGTCATTCTAGTCGCGAACGTGTACATACATATGATTGGTTGGTCTGCAGGCTGCAGCGATGAACCGTGGCCATGTGAGGAAGGGCATGTGTCATAGTATAGGCACACACGTGTCGTAGTAGAGGCATGCACGTAGCATGTACATGTACATACAGCCAGGGTGCAATAAAGTAAATACGGCCACGTACGTACATACGGGCGGGGTCTCGAACGCCTACTCGCGCATACGTACAACCAGGGCTCGTGTACATGGCTGGGTCGGAATGGAGAAACTGTGCTGTCCTGTTCATCGAGAGCCAGCCGGCTTGGACAGAACAGCCGATCGAAATGAGGCTTGGCGTACCGCATAACGGAGGAAATGGTATTGTGTTCGATCGGCCACGGTTGAAACGGGATCTTGTTCGTCGGGAGGGGTCTGGCATACCGCCAAACGGAGGAAACAGACTTGTGTTGGAGCGCTACGGTCGAAATGGGGGTCCTATTCATCAGGAGGGGTGTGGTGTACCGCAAAGAGGGACTCCATGAGATACTGTTCATCTCCACCGTCGACCTCCTCCAGCCTCCACGGGCTATTGTTCATCCACTGTTGACCTCCTCAAGCCTCCACCTACGACTGTTCATCCACAGGCTCCTGTTCATCCAGCCTCCACCGCTCCCCCACCAGCTACTGTTCAACCAGCCCTCTCCATAGGGTCCTGTTCAACCACCCCTCCATGGGCTACTGTTCACCCAGCCATCCATCGGCTACTGTTCAACCAGTCCTCCATGGGGTCCTGTTCATCCAGCCCTCCACGGGGTCCTATTCATCCAGCCCTCCACGGGGTCCTGTTCATCCACTCCCAACCGGCTCGATCGATCGGGGTCCTGTTCATCCAACCCCCCCACCGGGAACTGTTCATCCACCTCCCCCCCAACAATGCTCACTGTTCATCAAGGGAAGGAGGCATGAGGGTTCGATCGGCTTCAGTTAGCAACAGTACCAAAGGAATCGCTCGATGGGTTCAGTTAATAGCTAGATCGATCGATCACTCGGGTTTAGTAATGCATAGCCTGCAGTGCAATCGCTCGGGTTCAATAGGCGAACGCCTCGCTCGGGTTCAGTTCGAGCCCAACGCCTCGCACCCACGTGTGTACGTGTACAAAAGAAACACGTACCGCTCGGTCCCCGACTACCTACCGTAACTGGGAACTACCCGATATTTTCCTCGCCCTCGCTTCTACCATGGTTTTTCCCATCATGGACGTCCCAAAGAATGTCATGCAGCTGCGTCTCCACCCCGCCCAGGACGAAAATCCCATTTTTCTTTCATGATTTTTTGTCATAGAAGTAGGAGCCCACCACATCTATGATGATACCGGGTTTTTCCACAATTATCATCATAGAAGTGTCATAAGCATGACAGAAAAAATTGTTTGGCCCAAAATGTCATGGATGTGTCCTTTTTTGTAGTGAGACAACCTATTTTGTTGCTAAGTTTAATTTGGTCAAGAAAAGTTAAAAATTCTTAGTTGCCTATTCACCCCCTCTAGTCAACCATATCAATCCTTTCAATTGGTATCAGAGCCTCATCTCTTTATTAAGGACTTTGTTGTCCCAAGAGTATGGTTGACACCACAAACGAGGTGGAGGAGCACCCCGGTGTGAGTCCCACTTTGTCTGCGGCCGATGGGGGATCCTCGATCTCTTTGAGGAGTTCAATGTGGCCTTGGACACATTGAAAACCTCCATGACGACTGAGGTCAAAGGCATGCTTAAGAATTTTCTTGATGGTCTTAAATTATCCACCGCATCGTTGGAAGTGGTCGATCCCACTAACAAGGTGACGGATGCTAACTCCAACAAGGGGGGAGCTACTAGTGATCAAGTTCCTTTGACTAGTGGTAGAAGTGGGAATGGCATCTTTGCGCTTGTTGAACCTCCACTTACTTATGGGGGACCAGTTCCCTCCACGCATATGAATCATGTTGGTCCTCCTCCTAAGCTTGTGAAAAGTGAGGATTTTGCATCTTGGGTGTATCGCTTTTAATGTCATTTTAATCATAGTTCTACTAATCTTTGGAGAATTATTGAGCAAGGTTTCTACCCGCATGACCCAAGCAACTTCACTCCTAGAGAAGTCGCAGATGATCAATTCAACGAGTCTGCTCTCTTCATTCTCCAAGAAGCAATTCCACCCGAAGATATTGCGCACCTCCAACCTTTCACCATGGCCAAGGAAGCATGGCAACATGTTGTGTCCATTTACAAGGGAAGCGCAAGCATTCAATGCTCAAACTTTGAAGTGGTGCAAGATGAAGCCGATGAGTTTGTAATGATTGAAGCTGAAGAACCTCGAGAGCTTTACCGGAGATTAACCACTCTCGCGGTCTCACTCTGAGATCATGGGAGCAGGGATACGGATGACAATTGGATAAAAAAGCGCAACTTTCTCAAGGCCATGATGCCTTACCATAAGGCCATGTCCACCGTCATCCGTCAAAGGCCGGACTTTCATGCCTTGTCCTCAAGTGAAGTGTTGGATGAGTTCGTTGCAATGAGGATCTTGGACAAGACCATTGACAATGCAGTGTTGCATTCTCAACGATCAAAGAAGCCCAACCTTGCTTTGAAGGCCAAGGCCAGTGTGGAAGAAGAGGGTGAAGAGGAAGAAGAGGAGTGTTTCCCCGAAGATACCAAATATGCTTATCACGAGCACATGGCTCTTGCTTCACGACAATTTTGAAGCAAGAAGAACTCAAGGCCCAACTTCAACAAGGACAACTCAAGTGGCGCCAAGGGCAAGCAACGTGTGAGGACATGCTATAATTGTGGCAATGTGAGCCACTTTGTTGCGGATTTCCCATACGAGAAGAGGGAAGACAATGGTGGCAAGCTTATCCAAAAAGACAAGGCCAAGTCCTTCCCTAATAAGAACAACTTCACTAAGAAGACTCCTCCCAAGGGGTTGGTGGCACAAGAAGAGTACAATGAGGATGATGATGATGAAGATGGTTACATGGTTGCCAGGGCCTCCATTGCCATTGCAACAACTCCACGGGTGTCCCTCTTCGACTCACCCAACAAGAACATCACCGCCTAGTGCCTCATGGCCAAAGCCACCAACAAGGTAACCCCCAACATCAAAACTACCATCACTACTAATCCTTCCTTGACGGATTGCATTGATGAAAGTGAGGGGCGAAGGAGGAGGAAAATGAATTTGAGTCTTTTATGAGTAAGCTCAAGGGTAAATCCAAGAAGCACTTTGTTGCTCTGTTGGAAAAACTTGGTGAAGCCAATGACATGATAGAGGCTCATGAAGAAACAATATCTAAGATGGAAGGGCATAGATATGACTATGCCAATGAGATATCAGGTCTCTCTAATGCTCTTGAGGAAGAGTGTGGTCATCGTTTGGCTCTTAAGGAGTCATACAATGATGATCATGCTAAAATAAATAAAAATCTTGATCATGCTCTTGTTGTATCTGGTGTACTCAATTCCGAGAAGGCCAAACTTGGGGTTGGCCATGCTAGACTCAAAGAGGAGTTTGATATACTTGACAAGGCTCACGAGGCCTTGAAGAGTGCTCATGCTAGCCTCAGAGAGTCTCATGAACAACTCCAAGTGAAGCTAACCAAGGAGAAAGACACATTTGCTCATATGGTTTTAATTGATAATGCAAATGCTACTAACCCGTGTTGTGAGCATGTGCATCTTGTGGAGGAGAATGCCAAGTTGAAGCAGCAACTTGAGAAAGGCCTTGTGTCTTTCATACAAGGTGAGAAGAACCTCAACGACCTTTTGAGCAATCAAAAGGAAGTTGTGGTCAAGGAGGGAATTGGGTTTGCACCCAAGTCCACGAATAAGAAGAAGAATGACAAGGCCAAACGACCTCCTCCTCTCAAGCAAACTTTTGTGAATGAGGTAGAGGGTGCTTCTAAAGAGAAGAAGAACAATGTGAAGGGTGGTGGTGTCAAGAAGGGCAATGCCACTCCTTCCAACAAAGCCAGCGACTTTAACCCTTCTTATGTATTATGCCGCGCTAGTGATGGGAATGTTTATGCCAAATTTGTTGGTTCTCCTTATGAGTACATTGAATGGTCTATTTAGGTTCCTAAGACCCTTGTTACTAACATAAAAGGACCCATTACAAAATGGGTACCTAAACCAAGCATTGATCTCTTGTAGGTGTTTGCTTCTGGTGGGGGATCATGATTGCTCGATAGTGGAGCCGCAAATCATATGACCGGAAGAAAGGACTTGATGGTGGACGCCCACAAGGTTTCATCTATGCCCACTAATATCGAGTGGGTGATGCCTCATCTTCTAAGGTATTGGGTCTTGGCAAGGTTGTCATTTCTCATGATCTCATGATCGAGAAAGTCATGCTTGTTGAGTCCCTTGCATACAACTTACTTTCCGTTAATCAACTTGCACTCATGGGCTTTGCCACTTTCTTTGATATTGATATTATGGACCTCTTGTGGAGCAAGACTCTTAAAGTAGCCTTTGTTGGGCATGTCGAGAACGGTCTTTATGTGATTAATTTTTTGGAGCGACCCACTAAGACCGCGACATGCCTAATGGCTAAAGTTGATGTGGGATGGCTTTGGCATCGCCGTTTAGCCCACGTCAATATGATATCTTTGCAAAGTATTCTCAAGGGGGACCATTTCCGTGGACTAACAAATGTTAGTTTTGCCAAAGATCGTGCTTGCAGTGCTTGTATCGAAGGAAAGCTACATGAGAAGGCTCACCCACCCACGACTATCATCTAATTGAAGAGGCCCTTGGAGCTCCTTCACATGGATCTCTTTGGGCCTCCATCCTTTGATAGTATTGGGGGTAGAAAGTATTGCTTGGTGATTGTGGACGATTATTCAAGATACACTTGGGTATATTTCTTCAAGGAGAAGAGTGAGACCCAACAAACCGTCATCGAATTTGCAAATGAAGATCAACGTCAACACAATGCAATGATATAGACGATAAGAAGTGACAACTGCACCAAGTTCAAGAACTACACCTTGGATGAGTTTCTTAGTGATGAGGGGATCAAGCATCAATATTTGGCACCTTACACCCCTCAACAAAATGGCGTAGCGGAGAGGAAGAACTGGACTTTGATGAACGCGGCAAGAACCATGATGGCGGAGTTCAAGTCTCCATACAACTTTTGGGCCGAAGCCATCAACACCGCTTGTCATGCATCCAATCGGCTCTATCTACACAAAGGCTTGAACAAGACACCATATGAGATACTCACCGGAAACAAGCCCAACGGTAACCCACAAGTATAGGGGATCGTTTGTAGCCTTCTTCGGTAAATAAGAGTGTCTAACCCAACGAGGAGCTAAAGGAAGAAAAATATTCCCTCAAGTTCTATCGACCACCGATACAACTCTATACCGGAAACAAGTATAAAATTATTGTGCAAGGATAAAACTACGATTACTTTGCGAGTATAAAACTACGAATAATTTGCAAGGTAACAAAAGTGGATAGCTTTTGTCAACAAGAAAGTCATTTTTCCCTCGGCAATCGATAACAAGTACCGGTAATCATTCTTGCAATTTTACATGAGGGAGAGGCATGAGCTGACATACTTTCTCTACTTGGATCATATGCACTTATGATTGGACCCCTAGCAAGCATCTGCAACTACTAAAGATCATTAAGGTCATGAAACCCAACCATAGCATTAAGTAGCAAGTCCTCTTTACTCCCATACGACATAACCCACTTATCCGCGTTTAGGCTACTGTCACCCCCGCAACACTAACAATAAGCAAACCATGAACATATTGCAACATCCTATAGCGGGGGGCCCTAACATTTTCATGAGACGGTGGGCACTGTAGGACAGAACCATAAATAAAATATACAATCATACCAACCAAGATCATGATTAACCCATAGGAGAAAACAGATCTACTCAAACATCATAGGATAACCATAGATCATTGCGAAATAATATATGGAGTTGAGCACCATCTTTAAGTAGAGATTACAGCGAGGATAAGGGGTGTTACACCGCTACACAGAGGGGGAGAAAGTTGGTGTTGGCGGTAGCAAGATTGTTTACGTAGATTGCCCCGGCGGCACTCCGGCGCCACCGGGAGAGAGGGGGAGAGAGCCCCCTCCTTATTCTTCTTCCTTGGCCTTCCCCCCTAGATGGGAGGAGGGTTCCCCCTCTAGTCCATGGTGGCAGAGGGGCGGGAGCCCCTCCGAGATTGGAGATCCCTCTCTGTTCTCTTCTGTTTTGCATTCCCTAGATCTGGCCGAAAACCATTTCTTATATTCCGGGAGATCTGTAACTCCGATTGCGCTGAGATTTTAACATGATTTTTTGGATATAAGCTTCCTTGCACCTGAATTAGAGCTCCAACCGAAGTTCGAGGAGGGCACAACCCACCACCACACGCCAGGGGCATGGGGAAAGCTCTGGTGTCTTGTGGGCTGTGTGGGCCTCCGTTTGTGGTGATTCCAACTCCCAAAAATCACATATATTCCAAAATAATTGTCCATAAAATTTTATTGCATTTGGACTTCATTTGATATGGATTTTCTGCGAGACAAAAACCATGCAAATAATAGGAACTAGCACTAGGCACTGGATCAATAGGTTAGTCCAAATAAATCATATAAAATGTTGCCAAAAGTATGTGAATGTTGTATAATATTGGCATGAAACAATCAAAAGTTATAGATATGACGGAGACGTATCTGCATCCCCAAGCTCAATTCATGTTCGTCCTCAAGTAGGTAAATGATAAAAAAGATAATTTTTGATGTGGAATGCTACCTAGCATAAACTTGATCATATATCTAATCATGGCATGAATATTAAGACATAAGTGATTCAAAGAAATAGTCTATAATTTGACATAAAGACATCAATACTCAGGCATCCCAACAAACAATCATATCTTTCCAAATATCAACGCCAAAGAAAGTTATCCCTACAAAATCATATAGTCTTGTCATGCTTTGTCTTCTTAACACAAAGTATTTATCATGCACAACCCCGGTGACAAGCCGAGCAATTGGTTCATACTTTTTAACACGCTTCATCTTTTTCAACTCTCACGCAATACACGAGTGCAAGCCATGGATATAGAACTGCAGGTGTAATAGAGTATGATGATAGGGGTAAATATAGAGAAGACAAAAAAGTAAGAAAGTCTCACATTGACGCGGCTAACCAATGGGCTATGGAGATGCCCATCAATCGATATCAATGCGAGGAGTAGGGATTGCCATGCAACGAATGCACTAAGAGCTATAAGTGTATGAAAGCTCAGTATGAAAACTAAGTGGGTGTGCATCTAATCCTATAATTAAAAATTCCCACTAGTTTATGAAAGTGACAACATAGGAGACTCTCCATATGAAAAACATGGTGCTACTTTGAAGCACAAGTGTGGTAAGGAATACGAACAATTCCCCTTCTCTCTTTGTTTATTTCTTTTTTCTTTCTTTCTTTCTTTTCTTTCTTTTCTTTCTTTTTTTCTTTTTTTCTTTCATTGTCCGGAGTCTCATCCCGACTTGTGGGGGAACCATAGTCTCCATCATCCTTTCCGCACTGGGGCACTACTCTAAAAATGAATAATGATGATCATCACACTTCTATTTACTTATAACTCAAAAGAAATAAAAATTATAACTCGATACATACGACAAAGTATGACTCTATATGAATGCCTCTGGCATGTACCAGGATGTGCATTGATCTAGCGTAACATGTATGAAAAATGATGAACAATGGCTGAGCCACAAATACTATGCTATATGATCATGCAAAGCAATATGACAATGAATGGTCAAGTCATCAAAGGGAAGCGGTGGAAGTTGCATGGCAATATATCTCGGAATGGCCATGGAAAAGCCATAATAGGTAGGTACGGTGGCTGTTTTGAGGAAGATATAATAAGGTTTATGTGTGATAGAGAGTATCATATCACGGGGTTTGGATGCACCTGCAAAGTTTGCACCACGTCTCGATGTGAGAAAGGGCAATGCACGGTACCGTAGAGGCTAGCAAATTGCAGAAAGGTAAGAGTGTGTATAATCCATGGAATCACATTAGTCATAAAGAACTCATATAGTTATTGCAAAAGGTTATTAGCACTCGAAGCAAATTACTACTACGCATGCCCCTAGGGGGATAGACTCATAAGGAAGACAATCAATAATAAATCATGCTCCAACTTCATAGCATAATGAGAGACTATACGTGCATGCTTAGGGAATCACTAACCTTAACACCAATATTCTTAGTAAACACAACCATTTACTAGTATCTCCCACATATTCCATCTATATATCGCAAAACTATTGCAAGGAATCAAACATATCATATTCAGTGATCCATAAGTTTTATGTAGGATTTTATGACTAACCATGCAATTGACCAATTCATCTTCACTCTCTATACAGATCTAAGTGAAGAATGAGAGTATAATTATTTCTACAAAAGATCATGCTCTAATAAATATAAGTGAAGCAAAAGAGCATTCTTCAAACAATGGTCTTCTATGTGAAGAGAAACAGGCAATCCAAACTTCAAATGATATAAGTGAAGCACATGAAGCATTCTATAAAGCCACACTCAAAAGATATAAGTGAAGTGCAATGAGAATTCTATAAATCAACCATGGAATATCTCATACCAGAATGGTGCTTAAAAGAAAAAACAAAAATAAAAACAAAAGACGCTCCAAGATTTGCACATATCACATGAACGAAAAAAAGACGAAAACAAACCGATACTTGTTGAAGAAAGATGGGATGCCTTCTGGGGCATCCCCAAGCTTAGATGCTTGAGTCTCCTTGAATATTTACTTGGGTGCCTTGGGAATCCCCAAGCTTGATCTCTTGCCTCTCCTCCTCCTCATACCGAGACCTCCTCGATCTTTGATCACTTCATCCACACAAAACTCAACAGAAAGCTTAGTAAGGTCCGTTAGTATAATAAAGAAAATCACTACTCTAAGTACTGATATTTTGTTTTTTCATTGTAGCTACTATAATATAACTTTTCCATGGCTTATACTACCGATAGAATCGATAGTTTCATCAAAACAAGCAAAACAATGCATCAAAAATAGAATATGTCTTAAACAGGATAGTCTGTAGTAATATGAAAATTCACCATGCTTCTGGTACTCCAAAAAATTGAAAAAATTAGGAAAAAAATATTTTGTATAGCAAGACTTTTCAAAACGTTTTAGAAGCTTTCAACGTTCCAATAAAAATGTAAAATTGAGCACTACAGCCAAAGTTTCTGTTTTGCACTACACAAACCAACAAGCAATCTAAACATCCTAAAGACAAATATTGGGACATTATTTTATAATAAAATGGAATTGTACAAAGGGATAATTATTTTTGTTGAAAAGTTTTTGCAATTCAAGATTCACAAAGTTTCCAAGGGCATGAACAAAGTTCAAGGCATGCTCCCGCTTCCACGGTGCTCGTCTATCTCACTTTCACTTTTCTTTTTGTGAAGTTTTAAGTTCTCCTCTATATTTTTTTGAAATTTATAAAAGCACTCAACAGGAATAAATGACTCTCTAAAACTTCTGGGTTATCTCCCTGGTAGCACTTTCTTTAAAGCCATTAAGTTAGGCAATAAAGTGCTCATGTAATGGATCCACCCGGATCCCAAGGTATATCAAAGCCAATTTGAATTAGCAATGATTTGGCATTTATTAATGAGCATAAAGCAACATATATTATACAAGTATAACTCTCTTTCTATGCATCGGCATGTCATACAAGAATAATTCATGCACATCAAGTAAAGCCCAATACATACCATAAGAAGTTTCTTGCAATTTTATCATGTTGGAAACATAGAGAGGTGGAGATATAGTTCCTCTCTCGTAATTGCAAGTAGTAGCAGCAAGCACATGCATATTATATTCATCAAAATCATCATGTGTAGTAGCAAAATGCAACCCATCAACATAATCCTTAACAAGAGCAAACTTCTCCGATATAGTGTAGTTTAGAGAATTCAAAAGGATAATAGGACTCTCATGTGTGGGTGCAATAGCAACAATTTCATTCTTAGCATAAGGAACAATAGCAAGTTCATCTCCATAAGCATAATTCATATTGACATCTTTTCCACAAGCATATCAAGGATCAAGTTCATCAAAAAGGGATATTTCAAACGAATCAACAAGATCATAGCAATTATCATAGCATTCATCCTTCGGTAAGAACGAAGGGAAATTAAACAATGTATGAGTTGAAGAGTTACTCTCATTAGAAGGTGGGTATGGGTAGCTAATCCTATCTTCCTTCTTTTGTTCTTCGCTCTCCTCATCATCTTTTTCATCCAATGAGCTGATAGTTTCATCAATTTCTTCTTCCATAGACTCCTGCAAAATATTATTCTCTTCTTGGATAGTGGAGATTTTCTCAATAAATTCATCAATATCGGAATTGTATTTGTAATTATCATAGCAATATTTAAGGAAAAAAAATTCAGGTCTATAAACATCATCATCAAAAGCTTCATACTTTAAAAACAAAGATTCAATTTCAGAAGCACCCTTAAAAGCATCAAATTCTTCTATTCATTCCACATCATAATAATCATATCTACCATTAGCATAAGAAGCTAAGATTTTATAATCATTAAATTTGCATGAAAAGGGAAGGTATGGATCATTCATCCTAGAGCAACAAGTAAAATCATATCTCAAGCATAAATCCCGAGCATACCAATGCAACATATAAATTTGATCCCATAAAAGTTTCCCTTTTGTGTCAAAAGATAATCCCTAAAGTATTCACATTGATCCAACATTACTCCCATTATCAAGTTGAATGGGGTTTTCTCAGGATTATCAAAGTAGTGCATAATATTTTTCACATAACAAGCATCGAGGGTTTTAGGAGGTTCCCCATCTCCATGAGTAGCAAGTACAACTAATTTTTTGGTGTTTGATGTTCCATATCCATAAATAAAGATAGAGAACCACTTACAACAGGAAATAAAAACTATTCAGTGATAAAGCGAACAAGCACACACGAGAATATTCACCCCAGGCTATTGCTCCCTGGCAAGGGCGCCAGAAAAAGGTCTTAATAACCCACAAGTATAGGGGATTGTTTGTAGCCTTCTTTGATAAATAAGAGTGTCAAACCCAACGAGGAGCTAAAGGCAGAACAAATATTTCCTCAAGTTCTATCGACCACCGATACAACTCTACTCACACTTGAAATTTACTTTACCAGAAACAAGTATGAAACTATTTTGCAAGGATAAAACTACGTGTACTTTGCGAGAATAAAACTACTAATAAATTGCAAGGTAATAAAAGTGGATAGCTTTTGTCAACAAGAAAAGTCATTTGTCCCTAGGCAATCGATAACAAGTACCGGTAATCATTCTTGCAATTTTACATGAGGGAGAGGCATGAGCTAACATACTTTCTCTACTTGGATCATATGCACTTATGATTGGAACCCTAGCAAGCATCCGCAACTACTAAAGATCATTAGGGTCGTGAAACCCAACCATAGCATTAAGTATCAAGTCCTCTTTACTCCCGTACGCCATAACCCACTTATACGCGTTTAGGCTTGCTACCTCTTAAGCAATGCGTTGGTTTTCCCCAAAGAGGAAGGGATGATGCAGCAAAGTAGCATAAGTATTTCCCTCAGTTTTAGAGAACCAAGGTATCAATCCAGTAGGAGGCTACGCGTGAGTCCCTCGTACCTTCACAAAACAAATAAATCCGTGCAACCAACGCAAATAGGGGTTGTCAAGCCCTATAAGGCCACTTACGAGAGTGAGATCTGATAGATATGATAAAGATAATATTTTTGGTATTTTTGTGATAAAGATGCAAAGTAAAATAAAGGCAAAGTAAATAACAAAGGAAATAACTAAGTAGTAGGAGATCAATATGATAAAGATAGACCCGGGGGCCATAGGTTTCACTAGTGGCTTCTCTCGAGAGCATAAGTATTCTACGGTGGGTGAACAAATTACTGTTGAGCAATTGACAGAATTGAGCATAGTTATGAGAATATCTAGGTATGATCATGTATATAGGCATCACGTCCGAGACAAGTAGACCGACTCCTGTGTCAGGACCCCGATTCCAAGTCACATCGATCTAGCCGGTAACACCTCATATCACATTGCGGCCTCACGCATGGTATCCCACGGGTGACGCCTTACCATGGCCCGGGACCGTTTGCGCCTTTTGGCTCACGTATATGACAGTGTCGCTAGCATCCATATGACAGAGAACCCGAGCCGACATGGCTAGTCGTGAACCCAAAGCGGCACAGACCTATGGAGACAGTCATACATGAATCACATCGAACATGTCGGTCATCAACGAGTGATTCCGGGCTGTAGCACTGGGCTAACAGGACTCCGGGGAACCCCGGGCTGTAGCAGGCTAGGCAGGACTCCGGAAGTCACCGTGTGACATTTCCCCGAAGGGACAGACATAGGGACGAAGTGAAACACATGCCGGCCAGTCAAGTGTCCTGAGCAGTAGTGCTGGGCTAGCAGGACTCCGGTGAACCGGGCTGTAGCAGACTACTATGGCTCGAGGAACACTAGACTACATTTCCCCATAAGAAAGGTTGTCAAGGATAAACAACTAGATTGTCGGATCCCACTCATACCAAGCATTTCAATCATACACACAATATGCCTGATATGAGTACATACAACATGGCATCACAACAAAACTCTACAACTCAAGTACTTTATTTAAAGGCTCAAGAGAGCCATACATAACATGTTCATACAGATAGGGGTCACATGACCCGACACTCAAGTCATACAAACATACAAGCACATGCGGAAGCAACTAGTCTGGGTACAGACTCTAGAAAGAAAGAAGGCATCTCGAAGCCTGTCTATCTACATAGGCCCTCCATGGCCAGGGTCACCACCTGGGTGGCTTGTCACTCGTCGACGTCAAGGTCTACATAGAACCCATCGGAGGGGGCAGTGTTGTCGTCTGAAAACAATAAATAAGCAAAACATGAGTACAAAGGTACTCAGCAAGTCTTACATCAGAACCTACTATACATGCTTATTCTCAAGAAGGCGGTGGGGTTGATGCAGCAAGCCAGCTTTGACTCTTGGCTAAGCTATCCTACGGAACTTCACCAGTAAAATAGTTTTCGCACACGAGTCCACTACTCACCAACACAATACTCCACCGGGGATCCTCCCTCGTCATCCTACGAGAGGGCCATCCTCGGTACTCACACTTTATCTTGAGTCTTTTAGTAGTATCCATTAACTTGTCTATGAACTGTATATGCAACCAAGTAGTCGTTTACCGCGGACGCGGCTATTCGAATAGTTTTATACCCTGCGGGGGTGTACTTCGTCACACATGTTTCCACCACTTAGCGTCTGCACATGACATGTGCTCGGCAGACTTCAAGCGAAAACCGACGTGGGTGTAGACCACGACCTGACTAACCTCACAAGTCTCTAGTCCAGGTTTATCGCCTATTCAGGTTCCATCCGCAAGGAAATCCGGCCGGGGTGTCCTCAACGGCCCCAAACGATGTGAACAGGGTTCCCGCGACACCAAACGGGTGACTCGGTACACCGTGCCACGGTGTATCTACCGCAACATAGCCCACCCCTAGGGTCAGCGCTACGCACGGCCGCCAACACGTGTCCTACAAACACCAGAAACTAGTTGCAACTCCTGGACAGAGGCGAGAGGGGTCAGTAAGTCGAGCGGGGTCATATTTCAGGGCCCAATGTGTGGTAGTAGCTGAATCTTAAATCACGCATACAGATCTCAGTGCTTAGGGACGGCTTCAATGAAACAACCCACCATGTACTCCTACATGGCCTCTCATCGATACCTTTACCAAGACATGTTCAACGCATCCCTCACATTACCGGCATAAGCATTTCACTCTAGCCCATCTCCCAGATGAACCAGACCTGACACAACTCTAAGCATAGCAGGCATAGCAAGGTAAGAATCACATACATGGCTCAATCAACTCCTACACATGCTAGTGGGTTTCATCTAGTTACTGTGGCAATGACAGGTCATGCAGAGGATAAGGTTTCAACTACCGTAGCACACAGCAGTTTGAATCGCGTTGTCTTAATGAAGTAAACAAGAGCAGAAGTGAGAACATGGGTTTGTATCGGAATGATCAATGGTTGCTTGCCTGATGGAGTGGTAGTGGGATACTGCCCTTCAGTTGGATACTCGTGGATATCCTCGGAGGCAGAACCTACCACGAAGAACACATCGTAATACAATCAACACATGACGATATGCAACAATATGATGCATGCTATGACATGGCAATATGAATGTGTCTTGGCCTAATGCAAGTTATATTAGAAAGGAATGAACTCATTTGAATCAAAGATTCAAATATTAGCTCATTAAACATGGCCTTAATAGTGCTTTTCCTTATTCTGCCTAAACAGCAAGGTAACTTGTTTTGTCATGCATGAAACCATTACAGTTGGATAGATTGAATTTTTCTGATAATTTTTCATATATAATTTATCTCATTTGGAGCTATGGTTGAATTTCTATGAATTTTTGAAGTTTGAACTATTTTCTGGAATTTCCTGAATAAGAATAAATCCAGAAAATCAATTACTGCGTCAGCATTGCGTCAGGGTGACGTCAGCAGGTCAAAGGCGCCAGCCCAGGTCAAACCTGACTGGTGGGCCCCTTCTGTCAGCCTCTCAGCTAATTAGCAAAATTAGATTAACACTAATTAGTTGTCAGTGGGGCCTGGGCCCACATGTGAGTGACTGATTTAATTAAAATTAATTAAGACTAATCCTAATTTAGTTAGCCGACCGGACCCACCTGTCATAGACTCAGGGGGGGTCTTCCTGGGCCCACCCAGGGGTCAAACTGGGTCAACTCACCGGCGGCTCGACGCCGGCGAGGCCCAAGATGGCGGAGGGCTTCGGATTTGGTCCTCCGGTGACCACATCGACGGCGGAGACGTGCTACGCGTAGCTGGGGCTCGTGCGCATCTAGTGGGGCAAGTGGGAGGAGCTGGGGTGGAGCGAGCTCGCCGGAATCGAGCTCGTGGCGGCGGCCGGAGTTCGGGCGAGGTCGGTTTCGAGGCTACGGTGCATGGGAGGAAGAACTGGTGGTGACTACGGGTCCCTGGTGCTGCGCTGAGCACGGTGAGGCGCTCGGACGTGTGCTTGCACGGCCGTAGCCACGACGGCGGCATGGCCGGCGGCGAGGAGCGCTCGGGCTCGGAGGGGGCGGTGGCTACGAGGCGTAATCGAGCACGGGAACTAGGGGGAAAGGAAGAGGAGCTCACATCGGAGTCGTAGAGGGGGTCAGCGGGCTCGGGGAGGTCCTGGCGGCGGCGAATTCGACCGGAGATGGCTCGGGTGCCCGAGGTTGAAGACGAGGGCGAAGGCGGCGATGCAGGGCCTCCGGTGATGCGTGGCTCGGTGGGGAGGACGAGGGAGTCGAGGCAGAGCTAATGGGCTCGTTGGAGGGGCGAGGGGGTGTCTGTGGTGGCAACTACGGCGATCGACGGCGAGGTACGCGCTCGGCCGTCGCGGGAGAGAGAGAGGGAGACGAGGGGGAGAGTGAGCGAGTGCGAGAGGGAGACGTGGGGGGTCACGTGGCACTTCAGGGCGTCTCCCGGGCGTCGGCGGAAGCAGGAGGTGGCCGGCGTGTGGCCGCGGGCGCCAGCCATGCGCTCCGCGTCCTTCTGGCACGAGGAGGACGACGACTGGCAGCGCCAGTAGGCTGGGCCGAGCCAGGTGGCTGGGCCAGCACAGGTAAGGCCCAGGTGGGCTTCTTTCTCCTCTTTTTTTATTTAGTTTCTGTTTTCTATTTAACTGCAACTATTTAGCTTTAAATAAAATACTAAAACATTTCCAAAAATCCTGAAAATAAATGTGGCCTCTGTTTAGATTATTTCCAACAGGAAACATTTATTCCCAGAATTATTTGAGCATTTAGATTATTTTATAGCATTTAAATGCCCAAATTCAAATACTTATGATTTAATTCAATGACCTTCTGTTGACCTAGAAAATTGTGCACCAATTTTGCCAGAGGTTCTAACCTAAGACAAAGAGGGTGAACTTTTTAGAAGGGCATTTCAGGTTCATTGAAAATATTTTTAGTAAACCCTAGTTGTTTCCAAGGGGGGGGGGTGTGTTGGGGGTTCTGTCTTCCCCAATTCAAATTTAAGAGGAATTTAAACATGATGCACATTCTAATGCTTGAACTAGCTAGGGTGTTACATCCTGCCTGCATCTACTACTATTACTCCACTCATCGACCGCTATCCAGCATGCATCTAGAGTATTAAGTTAAAAACAGAGTAACGCCTTAAGCAAGATGACATGATGTAGAGGGATAGACTCATGCAATATGAAGAAAACCCCATCCTATTATCATCGATGGCAACAATACAATACGTGCCTTGCTGCCCCTACTGTCATTGGGAAAGGACACCGCAAGATTGAACCCAAAGCTAAGCACTTCTCCCATTGCAAGAAAGACCAATCTAGTAGGCCAAACCAAACTGATAATTCGAAGAGACTTGCAAAGATAACCAATCATACATAAAATAATTCAGAAAAGATTCAAATATTATTCATATATAGACTTGATCATAAACCCATAATTCATCGGTCTCAACAAACACACCGCAAAAAGAAGATTACATCGAATAGATCTCCACAAGAGAGGGGGAGAACATTGTATTGAGATCCAAAAAGAGAGAAGAAGCCATCTAGCTACTAACTATGGACCCGTAGGTCTGAGGTAAACTACTCACACTTCATCGGAGAGGCTATGGTGTTGATGTAGAAGCCCTCCGTGAACGATGCCCCCTCCGGCGGAGCTCCGGAACAGGCCCCAAGATGGGATCTCGTGGATACAGAAAGTTACGGGGTGGAATTAGGGTTTTTGCTCCGTATCTGATCATTTGGGGGTACGTAGGTATATATAGGAGGAAGGAGTACGTCGGTGGAGCAACACGGGCCCCACGGGGGTGGGGGGCGGGCCTGGGGGGGGGGGGGTAGGCGCCCCCTACCTCGTGGCCTCCTATTTCTTTTCTTGATGTAGGGTCCAAGTCTCCCGGATCATAATCTTCCTAAAAATCACATTCCCGAAGGTTTCATTCCGTTTGGACTCCGTTTGATATTCCTTTTCTTCGAAACCCTAAAACAGGCAAAAAACAGCAATTCTGGGCTGGGCCTCCGGTTAATAGGTTTGTCCCAAAAATAGTATAAAAGTGGATAATAAAGCCCAATAATGTCCAAAACAGTAGATAATATAGCATGGAGCAATCAAAAATTATCGATACATTGGAGACGTATCAAGCATCCCCAAGCTTAATTCCTACTCGTCCTCGAGTAGGTAAATGATAAAAACAGAATTTTTGATGCGGAGTGCTACTTGGTATAATTTTAATGTAATTATTCTTAATTGTGGTATGAATATTCAGATCCGAAAGATTCAAGACAAAATTTCATATTGACATAAAAATAATAATACTTCAAGCATACTAACAAAGCAATTATGTCTTCTCAAAATAACATGGCTAAAGAAAGTTATCCCTACAAAATCATATAGTGTGGCTATGCTCCATCTTCACCACACAAAATATTTAAATCATGCACAACCCCGATGACAAGCCAAGCAATTGTTTCATACTTTTGGTGTTCTCTAACTTTTTCAATCTTCACGCAATACATGAGCGTGAGCCATGTACATAGCACTTATAGGTGGAATAGAATGGTGGTTGTGGAGAAGACAAAAAGGGAGAAGATAGTCTCACATCAACTAGGCGTATCAACGGGCTATGGAGATTCCCATCAATAGATATCAATGTGAGTGAGTAGGGATTGCCATGCAACGGATGCACTAAGGCTATAAGTATATGAAAGCTCAACAAAAGAAACTAAGTGGGTGTGCATCCAACTTGCTTGCTCATGAAGACCTAGGGCATTTTGAGGAAGCCCATCATTGGAATATACAAGCCAAGTTCTATAATGAAAAATTCCCACTAGTATATGAAAGTGATAACATGAGAGACTCTCTACTATGAAGATCATGGTGCTACTTTGAAGCACAAGTATGGTAAAAGGATAGTAACATTGTCCCTTCTCTCTTTTTCTCTTTTTCTTATTTGGGCCTTTTCTCTTTTTTATGGCCTCTTTTCTTTTTTTCTTTTTTTTCGTCCAGAGTCTCATCCCGACTTGTGGGGGAATCATAGTCTCCATCATCCTTTCCTCACTGGGACAATGCTCTAATAATGATGATCATCACACTTTTATTTTTCTTACAACTCAACAATTACAACTCGATACTTAGAACAAAATATGACTCTATATGAATGCCTCCGGCGGTGTACCGGGATATGCAATGAATCAAGAGTGACACATATGAAAGAATTATGAATGATGGCTTTTCCACAAATACGATGTCAACTACATGATCATTCTAAGCAATATGACAATGATGGAGTGTGTCATAATAGACGGAACGGTGGAAAGTTGCATGGCAATATATCTCGGAATGGCTATGGAAATGCCATAATAGGTAGGTATGGTGGCTGTTTTGAGGAAGGTATATGGTGGGTGTATGATACCGGCGAAAGCAGTGCGGTATTAGAGAGGCTAGCAAAGGTGGAAGGGTGAGAAAAGTGTGTATAATCCATGGACTCAACATTAGTCATAAAGAACTCATATACTTATTGCAAAAATCAAAGTGTGATGATCATCTAGCTACTAAACCATGGACTCAACATTACTCATAAAGAACTCATATACTCATATACTTATTACAAGTTATCAAAGCAAAGTATTATGCGCATGCTCCTAGGGGGATAGATTGGTAGGAAAAGACCATCGCTCGTCCCCGACCGCCACTCATAAGGAAGACAATCAATAAATAAATCATGCTCTGACTTCATCACATAACGGTTCACTATACGTGCATGCTACGGGAATCACAAGCTTCAACACAAGTATTTCTCAAATTCACAACTACTCAACTAGCACAACTTTAATATTACCATCTTCATATCTCAAAACAATTATCAAGTATCAAACTTATCATAGTATTCAACACACTCATAAGAAAGTTCTAGTATTAATCTTGTGTACCAAGCATATTAGGATTTTAAGCAAATTACCATGCTATTAAAGACTCTCAAAATAATCTAAGTGAAGCATGAGAGATCAATAGTTTCTATAAAACAAATCCACCACCGTGCTCTAAAAGATATAAGTGAAGTACTAGAGCAAAATTATATAACTCAGAAGATATAAGCGAAGCACATACAGTATTCTAACAAATTACAAATCATGTATGGCTCTCTCAAAAGGTTTGTAAAGCAAGGATGATTGTGGTAAAATAACGAGCAAAGACTCAAATCATACAAGATGCTCCAAGAAAAACACATATCATGTGGCGAATAAAAATATAGCTCCAAGTAAAGTTACCGATAGAAGTAGACGAAAGAGGGGATGCCTTCCGGGGCATCCCCAAGATTTGGATTTTAGGTGTCCTTAGATTATCTTGGGGGTGCCATGGGCATCCCCAAGCTTAGGCTCTTGACACTCCTTGTTCCATAATCCATCACATCTTTACCCAAAACTTGAAAACTTCACAACACAAAACTTAAAGTAGAAAATCTCGTGAGCTCCGTTAGCGAAAGAAAATAAAAGACCACTTCAAGGTACTGTAATGAACTAATTATTTATTCTTATTGGTGTTATACCTACTGTATTCCAACTTCTCTATGGTTTATAAACTATTTTACTAGCCATAGATTCATCAAAATAAGCAAACAACACACGAAAAACAGAATCTGTCAAAAATAGAACAGTCTGTAGTAATCTGTAGCTAGCGCAAGATATGTAACCCCAAAAATTCTAAAATAAATAGCTGGACGTGAGGAATTTATCTATTAATCATCTGAAAAAAGAATTAACTAAATATCACTTTCTAAATAAAAATGTAAGTAGTTCTCGTGAGTGCTAAAGTTTCTGTTTTTTTACGGCAAGTTCAACAAGACTTTCCCCAAGTCTTCCCAACGGTTCTACTTGGCACAAACACTAATTAAACACAAAAAACACAACCAAAAAAGAGGCTAGATAAATTATTTATTTCGAAACAGGAGCAAAAAGCAAGGAATAAAAATAAAATTGGGTGGCATCCCAACAAGCGCTATCGTTTAACGCCCTAGCTTGGCATAACAAGCAAGAATAGATCTAGGTATTGCCATCTTTGGTAGGCAATCCATAAGTGGCTCTCATAATAGATTCATAAGGTAATTTAATTTTCTTTCTAGGAAAGTGTTCCATGCCTTTCCTTAATGTAAATTGGAATCTAATATTTCCTTCCTTCATATCAATAATTGCACCAATCGTTCTAAGGAAAGGTCTACCAAGAATAATAGGACATGAAGGATTGCAATCTATGTCAAGAACAATAAAATCTACGGGCACATAATTACTATTTTCAACAATAAGAACATCATTAATTCTTCCCATAGGTTTCTTAATAGTGGAATCCGTAATGTGCAAATTTAAAGAGCAATCATCAAAATCACGGAAACCTAACAAATCACACAAAGTTTTTGGAATCGTGGAAACACTAGCACCCAAATCACATAAAGCATAGCATTCATGATCTTTAATTTTAATTTTAATATCTGGTTCCCAGTCATCATAAAGTTTTCTAGGGATAGAAACTTCCAATTCAAGTTTTTCTTCATAAGATTGCATCAAGGCATCAACGATATGTTTAGTAAACGCTTTATTTTGACTATAAGCGTGAGGAGAATTTAGCACGGATTGCAACAAGGAAATACAATCAATCAAAGAGCAATTTTCATAGTTAAATTCCTTGAAATCCATAATAGTGGGTTTAGCAACATCTAGGGTTTTAATTTCTTCAATCCCACTTTTATCAAATTTAGCATCAAGACCAACAAATTCCGAATTCTTAGAATGCCTTCTAGGTAAAGGTGGATCATATTCAGTCCCATCATTATCAAGATTCATATTGAAAAACAAAGATTTAATAGGGGACACATCAATAACTTTTAGATCTTCATCATTATTTTCATAGGAACTAGAAGAACACGCTCTTATAAAGGCATCTTTCTTAGCACGCATCCTAGCGGTTCTTTCTTTGCACTCATCAATGGAAATTCTCATGGCTTTGAGAGACTCATTGATATCATGCTTAGGTGGAATAGATCTAAGTTTCAAAGAATCAACATCAAGAGCAATTCTATCAACGTTCCTACCGAATCATCAATCTTAAGCAATTTTTCTTCAATCATAGCATTAAAATTCTTTTGCGAAGTAATAAATTATTTAATATTAGATTCAAAATCAGAGGGCATCTTATTATAATTTCCATAAGAATTGTTGTAGGAGTTACCATAATTATTAGAGGGATTACTAGGATAAGGCCTAGGATTAAAATTTCCTCTATACGCGTTGTTACCAAAATTGTTCCTACCAACAAAATTCACATCCATAGATTCATTATTATTCTCAATCAAAGTAGACAAGGGCATATCATTAGGATCAGAAGAAACACTCTTATTAGCAAATAATTTCATCCATCTTTCCACTCAAAACATTAATTTCTTCTATCGCATGCACCTTTTTATTAGTAGATCTTTCAGTATGCCATTGAGAATGATTAACCATAATATTATCTAGGAGTTTAGTAGCTTCACCTAATGAGATTTCCATAAAAGTGCCTCCAGCGGCTGAATCTAAAAGATTTCTAGAAGCAAAATTCAATCCGGCATAAAAAATTTGTATAATCATCCACAAATTTAAACCATGAGTAGGGCAATTATGTATCATTAATTTCATTCTCTCCCAAGCTTGTGTGACATGTTCATGATCAAGTTGCTTAAAATTCATAATATCGTTTCTAAGAGAGATGATCTTAGCGGGGGGAAATTACTTAGAGATAAAAGCATCTTTGCACTTATTCCATGAATCAATACTATTTTTAGGCAAAGACGAAAACCAAGCTTTAGCACGATCTCTAAGCGAAAAAGGAAATAGCTTCAATTTAACAATATCATTATCCACATCTTTCTTCTTTTGCATGTCACCAATGTTGGGGATATCGCTTATCGGGAACATATCGGTCGACCCATGATAAGGGGTAAATCGGCCAGTTTATCGGCATATCGGCCGATTTGTCGTCATATCGGTTGATTTATCGGCCGATATATCTTATCGGTCAGACACTGGTAAGCGATAAATCGAACGATTTATCGGAATATCTTGAACAGTGCATGTCACACAAATCAACGAAGCTATTTAGATGGATAGCGGCATCTTCACTAGGAAGGCCGGAAAACGGATCTTTCATGACAAGATTCAGCAAAGCAGTATTAATTTCACAAGATTCAGCATCGGTAAGAGCAGCAATCGGAGTGCTAATAAAATCATTGTTGTTGGTATTGGTGAAGTCACACAATTTAGTATTATCTTGAGCCATCATGACAAGCAAGCAAACTAACACACAAGCATACAAAAAGCAAGCGGGCAAAAAGAGGCAAATAGAGAAAGAGAGGGAGGATAGAGAGAGAGATGGTGAATAAAACGGCAAGGGTGAAGTGGGGGAGAGGAAAAAGAGAGGAAAATGGCAAATAATGTAATGCGGGAGATAAGGGTATGTGATGGGTACTTGGTATGTTGACTTTTGCATAGACCTCCCCGGCAACGGCGCCAAAAATCCTTCTTGCTACCTCTTGAGCACAGTGTTGGTTTTCCCCGAAGAGGAAGGGATGATGCAGCAAAGTAGCGTAAGTATTTCCCTCAGTTTTTGAGAACCAAGGTATCAATCCAATAGGAGGCTACGCGCGAGTCCCTCATACCTGCACAAAACAAATAAATCCTCGCAACCAACGCAGATAGGGGTTGTCAAGCCCTATGAGGCCACTTACGAGAGTGACATCTAATAGATACGATAAAGATAATATTTTTGGTATTTTTGTGATAAAGATGCAAAGTAAAATAAAGGCAAAGTAAATAACAAAGGAAATAACTAAGTAGTAGGAGATCAATATGATAAAGATAGACACGGGGGGGCATAGGTTTCACTAGTGGCTTCTCTCGAGAGTATAAGTATTCTACGGTGGGTGAACAAATTACTGTTGAGCAATTGACAGAATTGAGCATAGTTATGAGAATATCTAGGTATGATCATGTATATAGGCATCACGTCCGAGACAAGTAGACCGACTCCTGCCTGCATCTACTACTATTACTCCACTCATCGGCCGCTATCTAACATGCATCTAGAGTATTAAGTTAAAAACAGAGTAACACCTTAAGCAAGATGACATGATGTAGAAGGATAGACTCATGCAATATGAAGAAAACCCCATCTTGTTATCCTCGATGGCAACAATACAATACATGCCTTGCTGCCCCTACTGTCACTGGGAAAGGACACCGCAAGATTGAACCCAAAGCTAAGCACTTCTCCCATTGCAAGAAAGATCAATCTAGTGGGCCAAACCAAACTGATAATTTGAAGAGACATGCAAAGAGAACCAATCATACATAAAAGAATTCAGAGAAGATTCAAATATTATTCATAGATCGACTTGATCATAAACCCACAATTCATCGGTCTCAACAAACACACCGCAAAAAGAAGATTACATCAAATAGATCTCCACAAGAGAGGGGGAGAACATTGTATTGAGATCCAAAAAGAGAGAAGAAGCCATCTAGCTACTAACTGTGGACCCGTAGGTCTGAGGTAAACTACTCACACTTCATCGGAGAGGCTATGGTGTTGATGTAGAAGCCCTCCGTGAACGATGCCCCCTCCGGCGGAGCTCCGGAACAGGCCCCAAGATGGGATCTCGTGGATACAGAAAGTTACGGCGGTGGAATTAGGGTTTTTGCTCCGTATCTGATCGTTTGGGGGTACGTAGGTATATATAGGAGGAAGGAATACATCGGTGGAGCAACAGGGGGGCCACGAGGGTGGAGGGCGCGCCTGGGAGGGGGGGGGGGGTAGGCGCGCCCCCTACCTCGTGGCCTCCTGTTTCTTTTCTTGACGTAGGGTCCAAGTCTCCCGGATCATAATCTTCCTAAAAAAGCACGTTCCCGAAGGTTTCGTTCCGTTTGGACTCCGTTTGACATTCCTTTTCTTCGAAACCCTAAAACAGGCAAAAAACTACAATTCTGGGTTGGGCCTCCGGTTAATAGGTTAGTCCAAAAAATAGTATAAAAGTGGATAATAGAGCTTAATAATGTCCAAAACAGTAGATAATATAGCATGGAGCAATCAAAAATTATAGATACGTTGGAGACGTATCAAGGCTGTTGTCACCCCCGCAACACTGACAATAAGCAAACCATGAACATATTGCAACACCCTACAACGGGGCCCCTCACATTTGCGCGAGACGGAGTGCACTGTAGGACAACACCATAAATAAAGCATACAATCATACCAACCAAGATCATGATTAACCCACAGGACAAAACGGATCTACTCAAACATCATAGGATAACCATAGATCATTGGGAAATAATATATGGAGTTGAGCACCATGTTTAAGTAGAGATTACAATGGGGAGAAGGGGTGTTACACCACTACATAGAGGGGGAGAAAGTTGGTGTTGACGGTAGCAAGATTGTAGATGTAGATCGTCATCATGATCCTTGCCCCGGGGGCACTCCGGCGCCACCGGGAGAGAGGGGGAGAGAGCCCCCCTTCTTCTTCTTCCTTGGCCTCCCCCTAGATGGGAGGCGGGTTCCCCCTCTGTTCCATGGTCTCCATGGTGGCGGAGGGCCTTGGATCTCCCTCTCTGTTCTCTTCTATTTCACGTTCCCTAGATCTGACCGAAAACCATTTCTTATATTCCGAGAGATCCGTAACTCCGACTGCGCTGAGATTTTAACACGATTTTTTCTGGATATAAGCTTCCTTGCGCCCGAAGTAGAGTTCCAACTGACGTTTGAGGAAGGCACAACCCACCACCACGCGCCAAGGGCCTGGGGCGCGCCCTGGTGTCTTGTGGGTTGTGTGGGCCTCCGTTTGCGGTGATTCCAACTCCCAAAAATCACATATATTCCAAAATAATTCTTTGTAAAAATTTATTGTTGTTCGACTTCATTTGATATGGATTTTCTACGAGATAAAAAACATGAAAAAAATAGGAACTGGCACTAGGCACTGGATCGATAGGTTAGTCCAAATAAATCATATGAAATGTTGCCAAAAGTATGTGAAAGTTGTATAATATTGGCAAGAAACAATAAAAAATTATAGATACGACGGAGACGTATCACCCAACCTCAAGTACTTTTGGGTGTTCGGTTGTAAGTGTTTCATTCTCAAGTAAGGTGTTCGTTTGTCTAAATTTGAGGCTAGAGCTCATGAGGGTATATTTGTTGGCTATGCTACAAACTCTCATGCTTACCATGTCCTAAACAAGTCCACATGACTCATTGAGGAGACGTGTAACATGGAGTTTGATGAGTATAACGGCTCCCAAGTGGAGCAAAGTGGTACTTTGTGATGCAGGTGATGAAATTCCTCCCCAGGCCATAAGAAGAATGGGTGTTGGTCATATCCTACCCATTGAGGAACCCCTTGTGTCCGAAGGAGAAGGACAATGTTCCACTCAAGTGGAACCATCACCAAACCAAGACCCACATGTTTCCGAAGAACAAAGTGAAGGCCCTAAACCAAATGAACAAGATTAAGGGCAAGATCAACCTCAAGATGGTGGTGAACCACCAAGTGATGCCTAAGATCAAGTTATTTCCACCGAGCAAGTTCAAGATCAAGAGCAAGCTCAAGATCAAGAACAAGATCAAGACGACGCTCAAGATGATCAAGTTACCGCTCCTCAACTCTCTCTTGAGGAGGAATTGGAGCGTCGTGCCGCCAAGATTGCATCCAAGATCACTACCAAAGATCATCTCATGAAGAATGTGTTTGGAAGCTTAAGAAAGGGGGTAAGAACTCATAGACAATTAGAAAACTATTGTGAACATCACGCGTTTGTTTCTTGTGTTGAACCCCAAAAGGTCTATGAGGCGCTCGAGCATCCAGATTGGCTTAATGACATGCATGAAGAACTCAACAACTTCGAGCACAACAAGGTGTGGAGATTGGTGCCAAGGACAAAGGAGAACCATAATGTTATTGGAACCAAGTTGACATTCAAGAACAAGCAAGATGCTCACAGGATTATCATTCACAACAAGGCTCGTTTGGTGGCACAAGGCTACTCCCAAGTCGAGGGTATCGACTACGATGAAACCTTTGCTCCCATTTCCCATCTTGAATCTATTCGTTTGTTAATTGCTTATGCTTCTCATCATAACTTCAAGTTGCAACAAATGGATGTGAAGAGTGCTTTCTTAATGGTCATATTAATGAGTTGGTGTATGTCAAACAACTCCCGTGGTTTGAGGATCCCGATTTCCCCAATCATGTGTACCAACTCGATAACACACTCTATGGCCATAAACAAGCCCCACGTGCGTGGTATGAGCACCTTACCAAGTTGTTGCAAGATCGTGGATTTGAAATTGGGAAAATCGACCCCACTCTTTTTACTAAGAAGGTCAAAGGGGAGTTGTTTGTATGCCAACTATATGTTGATGATATTATCTTCGGTTCTCCTAACAAAGCTTTCAATGATGAGTTTGCCACTCTCATGGCCTCGAAGTTCAAGATGTCTATGATGGGAGAGTTGAAGTTCTTTCTTGGGTTCGAAATCAAACAAAGAAGAGAAGGAACCTTCATCAACCAAGCCAAATACACGCAAGACATGCTCAAGAGATTCAAGCTAAGTGATGTCAAGCCGGATTCTACTCCAATGCCCATCAAATGCCAACTTGACATGGATCCCAATGGTAAAGCGGTGGATCAAAAGGTATATCATTCTATGATTGGCTCCTTGCTTTAACTTTGTGCATCTAGACCGGATATCATGTTGAGTGTGGGAATTTGTGCACGACTTCAAGCCTCACCTAAGGAAAGCCAATATGTGGTGGTCAAGCGAATCTTTCAATATTTGGCTCATACCCCAAGCTTTGGCTTATGGTACCCTAGAGGAGCAAACTTCAATCTTGTGGGGTTCTCGGATTCGGATTGGGCGGGAAACAAAGTGGATAGGAAGTCAACCTCTGGAGGGTGCCAATTTCTAGGTTGCTCTTTGGTGAGTTGGTCTTCTAATAAGCAAAGTTGTGTGTCTCTCTCCAACACCGAAGCAGAGTATGTGGCCACCGGTAGTTGTTGTGCTCAACTTCTATGGATGAGGCAACCTTTAAAGGATTATGGTGTCATTTGTGACAAAGTGCCTCTTTGGTGTGACAATGAAAGTGCCATCAAAATTTCTCTCCACCTGGTGCAACACTTCAATACAAAGCATATTGATATTCAGTATCACTTCATCCGGGATCACATTAGGCGAGGGGAGATTGACCTCAACTATGTCAACACTCATGATAACCTTGCAGATATTTTCACGAAGCCTTTGGATGAAGCAAGATTTCATGAGTTAAGGCATGAGCTAAATATCATTGATTTGAGCAATGTGGCTTGAAACTTTACACACCCCACCATACACATATTGATGTCTTGTTTAGGTGTAGGCATGGACATATGGGGAGTGTTGTTCCCTCAATGAACTCCTCCTCCCCCCATTCTGCATAAATGGATCAACTCTTTCACATTAGCCATTATTGATGGTACTTGTGCTTCACAGACAAGTTTTGGTCATGGGCCCAAGGTTACAATCTTCGCGGTGCCATACCAATTGACTCAAATATAGGTGGCCTTGGCCACCACCCTCCTTTGAGAGGTGCTTGTTCGAGTAGTTTACTTAGGGTGTTGTTTGTGCTTTGAGTTACTCCAAGTTGCTCTTGGTTTTCTTTTATTTCGAACTTGGAGTATCTCTTCCCTATGATGTCCTTTTGAGTCTCCATCCCAAGCCTATCTCTATGATTCAACAACCCTAGTCTTGCATAAGCCATTTTTTTCTTGTTCTGGGTTGTTCTATATCCATGTCGGCGGTACTACTACTGTGAGGGAGCGGTACTACCCCTCCAAGCGGTGCTACCATTCCGTCCAGTGGTACTACCGCTCATGCGGTACTACTAGGCCTCCCGCCCGGCAGTAGTATCGGGGTGGTACTACTGCTACCCCTAGCGGTACTACCGCTTAGTGGGATGCTGTGGGGGTAAGTATCGGGCAGGGCGAGTTCTAACTCCCCCTTACCCTTTCACTCTCCCTCCCCACGCCTCTCCCTCACACAGGCAACAGAGAACTGCCATGGCCAATGCTCCAGCTGGCTGATTCCGTGCCGTGTTCAATGGTTCCGCTTGGTGGAGTCCTTCCCCACCACCTCCTCTCGCCATGGAACCCGATATTGACCCCATTCGTTGTTCCTACGGTTCTATCCTTTAAATCTAGGCTTCTAGGGCAATGCATGTTGGTTTCTTGATTTTTCGCTAAATCGGGGCTTGAGTAGGACGTTGAATGACTGCTAGATAGGAGGATTGAAGGTTTAGTTGTCGGATTTCGGGTTCCGGCAAAACCCTTAAGGTTCGAACTCTGGGGTGTGCACGAAGATCTCTCCTTCCCCCAAGCTCACTCACTCACCACAATCTCAAAGCTCAGCTCGTCGAACTCGAAGAACAAGGGACACAAGAGTTTATACTGGTTCAGGCCACCGATGTGGTGTAATACCCTACTCTAGTGTGGTGTGGTGGATTGCCTTGTAGGCTTAGCATGAACAAGTACAAGCGAAGAACAGCCTCCTGAGGAGAGGTGTTCTTAAGCTTGGTGAGCTGGTGCGTATGAGTGTGGAATGGATCCGATCGAGCCCCCTTCCTATGGTGGAGGCTAGTCCTATTTATAGAGGCCCTGGTCCTCTTCCCAAATATTAGGCAGGAAGGGATCCCACAACGGCCAATTTGAAGGGGGACAACTAGTACAAGCTATCCTGACAAAAGGTGGTCTTTGCCTGCCAAAGGCTCTGGTGGTGACGCCACCGTGGGCTCCGTGATGACCTTCGTCATGCCGTCCTACTGGTCTTGGTCTCGTTGCACCGATATGGAAACCTTTGCCTGATGCCTCGGGGCTCCTCGCCTGCACCTGCTCCTTTGGCACCAAAGAGGCAACTGGTGTTGTGCGCCCGCTGGCACCCGCCTGGCCTTGGTCATCATGGCTTATGTCACGGGAACCTCATGAGGAGGCCCTCACCTTGATCTCTCCGCTCCTCACGAGCTAGTCTAGTGAGGCTGCCCCTGAGGAGGTCTTGTGTCATCCGCCTCGCGAGGCTTGGCCCCTCGCGAGGGTCTTCAGTGTTTTTTGGTGAAGATGGGTCATACCAGGCTGCTAGAGGAGCCACGCCGTGGTCCGCAAGCAGGCAAGTTTGGGGACCCCCATTCCCAGAATGCCGATAGTAGCCCTCGGGACCAAGGCGCGCTCGGACTTGGCTTCGAGACAAAGCCAAGGGGCAACTGTGGAGCGTTGCGGGCCCCAATCGCCTGCAGCCTTGATTGACGGATGGCGACACACGGGACGTGGGCGTCTCCGCTTCCCCACACTGCGTCGGCAACGGCCCGATTTGACGAGTCCGTTGTGCATGCAAAAAAGCCATCATTACCTGCGATCGTGGGGGTCGTCGATTGGCCTTCTCCCACTATAAATGGGGAGGGGGCGGAGCCCCCATCGCCCATCTCTTCCCCCGTTCTACTTTCTTCTTCTTCCTTGCATCGCTGCGTCATCCATGGCGCCGATACAGAGTTTTTTCGCTGCCGAGAAGGAAAAAGCCCCCGGTGAAGAGCTTGGGCCTCTCCCGCCAAAGAAGAGGCTTTCCCGCCCTCGTGATGTCATTTTAAGGCCGGAGGTGTCGAGGCCTTGGCACGAACGGCCTCCCCCGGCTATCCGTTGCGCTTGTATGCCCAAGCAGGGGACTCCGGAGGAGGAGGCAGGGACCGACGCCCCTCGCGCCATGGCCGCAATGCCCGTGCAGTGGTGGCGCATGCCTTCGCCCCACGAACCGACGCAGAGGGCTCCTCGTGTGAACTCGTGGTGTGGGCAGCGATGCCTCCGCGTACATGGATCCGGTTCCTGCCATTCTTCTCCGCCGAAATACCTTCGAGGGGTCCCCTCAAGCTATGGTTGCAGCACGCTGAGTGCGACGCACCGGCGACGGGGGAGGAGGTTTAGGTCGTCTCCTCGGGCAAGATTTTCATGACCCACGGATGGGGTGAGGTCGCTCGGGTTTGCCGTGCAGAGGGCACCCTCGCCATCCATTTCGAATAAGATGGCGCCTCCACGATGTTGTTCAAGGTCTTTGACGAGGAAGGCCGCCGCCTGTAGTGCTAGTCTGGAGGGGGTCATCAGGACGGCACATCGGCAGGAGTCGGGCCTGCCGCTGGCCTAGCTAGCAGTTCCTCCAGTAGCAGCGAGGGCGCTTGGGAGTCCAGTGACTCTCCTGAGCCCTACGAGACTCCAGAGACGAGCGACGACAGCTACGTGCCCCCGAGCTCTCACCATGCCCAGAGCGCGGCTGCAGCGTCTGCCGCTGCCATCGATGATATGGATGGGGTTGGCATCGGCCTCCCGTGGCCCACTATTGATGATGGCGTCGGTGGCGTTGACGCTTGTACGTAGGGCTCCTAGAAACCTTCTTCTTTTGTTCCCTGCGAGGAATCCAGACGAACCCCATGGGCGTGTAAAGGATCTATAGTGCCCTTTGGTTAATATTGTCCTTATTATGAAGATGTACGACTGCATGTCCTGCTTCGGCCCAGTCCCCCCTTTCCAACCTTGCGGTAGCTTGGTGCTCTACACCGACAGGTCCCGCTCCCCAGGCAGGCTGCAGCTGTTGCTGGTATGCCAGGTCGCGATGCCGTGGTCAAGGCCAGGAGGTGAGGGGCCTGAGGTCCAGTAAAAGCTCCTGAGGCGCGATGCTCAAGAGGTCCCCTTTAGCGCGCAAGCAGCTACCTAAGGATGGGAAATGAAGGCGGCATCGCCGTAGCAAGGTTGCAAGAGATGGGAATCCTATGCCGCAGCGCTTGGCTGACCCGAGTGCGAAAACATATCTTAGCGGTCCAGAGTCGATTCCTTGTGTTGCACCAGGCTCGTGCGTCAATGGCCATAGTGCCGGGTTAGGTCTGTGTAAGCTTTCCCTTGTTTACCATGCTCTTCCGTGTGCTCTACGTCCTCGGGTCCCAACCCTCGACCGAGCTCAGCCGCCGCTGGTATGCCAGGTCACGATGCCATGGTCAAGGCCAGTGGGTGAGGGCTGGAGAGCCAGTAAGGGCTCCTGAGGCGCGATGCTCAGGTGCCCCCCTTTAACGCTCAAGCGAATTGCATGGGAAAAGAAGGAACCCACGGTACCACCCACGGTCATCCCCGGGAGGTTCCTGCAGGTTAGTCGGAGAGAGAGAGCATAGCCCATGGTCGCGCTATTACCCAGCTGCTGATCGCTCCACGAGAAGATGAAGGCACTGAGGATCTGATGAGGTGACGTGTGCGGAGTGGTCCGCAAGCCAGAGCTTGATCTCTTAGATTTATCAGTGTTGCAGGGACGGACCTGAGCACAAGCGTCGTGCCAGTATGTGGAGTTTTTGCCATGGGGTAAATAGGAGATTGGTCAGCAATGCGGGATGCCGCGAGATGTAATCAAGCAAACGATAGCCGTAAGAGAACCACGCAAGGAGATAAGCTAGTTCAGATAGATGTAAAGACGATACATGCCACTGGGACGGACCCGAGCGGCCTAGGGATCATGCAGCCCGAGGGGCGCCCCCAGCGGAGTAAGCTAAAGATGCAGAAAGATACATGCCGTAGGGGCAAGCCCATGCGACTTGGGGATAATGCAGCCCGAGGGGCGCCCCCAACTGAATGAACTGGAAAGAGTCACCTGATAACGCTGCCAGAGTGGTGTTGGGGTAGCTCAAGATGCATGCCGAGGAGTCACTCCTCACGAGCCAGCAGGGCCCTGAGCCTCAGGAGGCTCTAGGGGCTCGGGTGGTTCCTTGAGGACAGTCGCCATTTCCGCTAGGACTGCGTGGTGCCTAGCCTTCTGGCCACCAGGATGCTCCGTAGATGATGCTGGTGGGTGACAGCCGCGCTCGGCAAGCCATACGGCATGCGCACGTAGTTGTGAGGTGGGACCTCACACCGGCTAGTGTGCGAAGGCTAGAAGAGCTCCTGAGATGCGGCCGTATTGAGCCCTGGAATGTCGACACAGGCGCGCAGCCCGCCATCCTCACCAGGATGGGGAGCTGCGTCGGGTGGTGGGCGGCGGTCGCCGCGTATGGTCCTTGCTTCCTGAAGCTCCTAGGTTGCCTGGGTGATGAACTACTGAGCACCTGGCGCTCCTTGCCTTGTGCCCTCTTGAGGGAAACGTGCAGCGAAGCACGCCTCCACGTGGTGCCCGAGCACCTCCCTCGTGACATTGGCTAGGTCTGAGGCCCTCTAGAAGAGAGCCCCCGAGCCTTCCTATGTGAGGGAAGGAGGCGCCCTAGGTGCGGGCGCGGATCCTGAGGTGGTGCCGCTGGAGGCGTCGCTCTCCTGATGACCTGTACAGAGTAGTTGCTTCTTCTTCTTTGGGATGGCCTCAGGAGGGTACGGGGTGCCTGCGTTGTCTGGATCTTCAATCGCAGCGGCTTGGAAGGTGCGCTTAAGGGAGCATACCGCATCTCTTTCTTCGCAGGGGACCGTGATGATGCCTCCACTCCCCGACATCTTGATGACGTTGTAGCCGTGGTGGGTCACCGCCATAAACTTGGCCAATGCTGGATACCTAAGGATGGCGTTGTACGTAGTAGGATGTGGGCGACGTCGAAGTCGATGAGCTCGGTGCGGTAGTTGTCGCGCTGACCTATGGTGACAGGGAGGTGGACCTACCCTATCGGGGTGGTGGAGCCGTCGGTCACTCCTGAGAAAGGCTTGGTAGGTTGCAGCTAGTCGTAGGGCACTTGAAGGTTGTCGAACGTTTCGACGGACAGGACATTGAGCCCTGCGCCGCCGTCGATGAGGGTCTTGGTGACTTGGACGTTGCTGATGACGGGTGAACAGAGCATCGGGAGGACGCCGACGGTTGCTGCGGATGTGTATTTTCTTGAGGGGAGATCTTCGCGGGCTCACGAGGCTTGGGGCTCCTGAGGAGTCTGCTAGTCTTCCCGAGAGGGCCTCGCAAGGAGCGAGCGCCAGTCATGGCAGGGTGTGCGCAGTGTGTGTACGCAATGCTCATTCCCCGCTCCCGAGTTGCTCGGAATGGGGGAGGTGGCAGACGCAAACCACAAAACAACGCACGAATCCAGAAAACTCACGAAATTAATACGAACGAGAAAAGACGCCCCCCGCGATTGGAATGAAAATACAACTTCAAATTCAAATCCAAAGGTTGCAAATTGAGCTACAGAAAAAAGTGGTTGAAAACAAAAGGCCGCGTCCGGCACCTAGCTAGTCTTCTTGTCTTCTCACCAGCGCGGAGACTAGTGCCTTTGTCAACCGTGAGCTTAGTCGTTGGGGGACAGTGTCGACGGCCAGCGCGGGGCATGGTGCTTCCACTAGGACGTGGGCGGGAGCACCTGAGGCCCGAGGGCAGCTCTCCGGGGACTCCGGGGCATGTATAGCCCCACTCATTATTACGTGAGAGTGTCACGGGCGGAGAGCTTCACAGGAACCAGCCTTGCTTCATATCGCTAGACGAGGGCCCCACCTTGCGCCACCCTCGACCACCGTTTGGGCGTCCGGAAACCAGGACGAGGCCAAGGGGCAGAGGGGATGCCAGTGGCGTCCTCGGCGACCACGGGCCCTCTGCCGGGGGGAGGGCTTGCCGGCGCCTCCCAGGCGGAGGACCTACCTCCAGGCGACGCCTTGCCCGCGTGACATGGGGGTGGGCCTTGCTCCGGACCCCTTCCGCGCAGCCCCCAGTGCACCGCCCCTGGTAGGGGTGGGGCCGCAGCACTGGGGGCGCCGTCCGCCGACACGGCCTGGTCCACCTGCGATCCATGGTTAGTGTAAGCCTGCTCCTGAGTTATCAGCGGTACCCTGCGATGGTTTCCGTCGACGGGGTCGGCGAGGCTCCTGGGTGGCTCATAGAAGGCCTCGGCTTCCAACATCTCTTCTTCCCAGCCCGGCTCGTGGAACGTTGTCACAGCCCTAGAATACCAAAGTGAAATAGTTGCATCTGCACTCATGCATCATGTCTAAAATTTCTGAAAGTTGAATTGAGGTTTGTTGAAACCCTCAGAAATCAGTTCAAAAATAATCAACATTTAATTCTCATCAAATGAGTCCAAGGAAATGTTCCTGGTACTCTGTGAAAATATTGGTAAGAGGTAAAATTCAAACCAATATTTTTGGAATCATAGAAATATTTATTTTGGGCCTTTGAATTAAATCAATGACATATTTGAGTTGGATTTATTTCTGTTATATAAGAAATAAAGTTCAAATATTTTTTGTAAGTTGCCTGTGACCTTGGACTAGTTTCTGAGCTCACATAACAATTTACATAAAGTTTAAAAATGATTAGATGTTTTAAATCAAATCAAAACAAAATACAGAGAAATAGAGAAGAGAAATAAAAGACAGAAAGCAGAGAGAGAGAGAGAAACCCACCTGGACCTTACCTGGCGGCCCAGCTAGCGGCCCAGCCCACCTGACCACGCCCTCCTGTCGTCTTCCTCCTTGCTAGGAGGATGAGCGCGCGTGCCCGGCGCGTAGTTGCCGCACGCCGGCGACCTCCACCCTGCCTGCTTCTCCTCTCGACGGTCTAGACGCTCTGGTGGCGCCACGCTACTCCCCCCGAACCCCCTCGTCCTCGACGCGCTCACTTTCCCCTCCTCTGCTATCTCCCCGCAGCGTGCCCGAGTGCCTCATAGTGCGCCGCCCCTCGCGGACGTACCCACCGTGCTCCTCACGATCACCCGAAGTGCACAGGAGCTCCGCCTTGACCACCTCTTCCTCCTCGCTTAGACACGCGAGTTGGGAAGCCCTGTTTTGTCCTGAACGCCATAGTCTTCTTCTGCACGATCCGGTGATTGCCATTGCTGCTCTGTCGTCTGTAGGCCTTCCCCGAGCCCGCCAAGCACTTCAATCGACGCGCTGTGAGCCTCCGGTCATTTCCCCCCTAACGTTGCGTCCTTTTGCACACCGTAGCCATCATGTTCATCGAGGCCGAAGCTCACCTCCGCCCGAGCTCGTCGTCGGCGTCACTCCGGTGACCCCTTTGGTCATGCTAGCATGCCCAACAGCCTTGTTAGCACGTGCAGCTGCCATATATGCCAAGCAACGCACGCCTTGCTCACCATAGCGACGAATCCGTCGATGCCCGAGCTCCAGTCGCCACTGACCTCGACGCCGTCGCTGTTTCCGGCGTCCCCGAGTCCAACCACTTGCACCACTGGATGCAGCAGCTCCCCAGCTACGCGTAGCATGCCTCCGCCGTCGATTTGGTCACCGGAGGACCAAATCTGAGGCCATCCGCCGTCTCTGGCCTCGCCGGCGACGAGCCATGGGCCATGTCCGACGGGTATGACCCCGCTGACCAGGGGCTTGACCTCCTCTGGCTGACTAACACGTGGGCCCAGGCCCCTGACTAATTAGTGTTATGTTTAAATTAGTGTTAACTAGCAAAAGAGCCCGTGCGTTGCAACGGGAGAGAAAACATAACACACGCTCTTAACTCAACAACCATCACTCAACACCACAATAGGTCCATCTTCTTTATTTTTGTGAGGCGTCATATTTGTGTTGCCGCTTATCCTCTTTCTCACCCTCGCCGGCGATGTCCTTGGTGTTCACACAAAACAACAAAAAACGCGTGTTTAATATGGTTAATCCTAAGACGTCTCTCTCTCCCTCTCTCTCTCTCTCACTCGCTTTCTCTCACTCTCGCGATGAGAAATCTGTTGTTTTCCCCTATGACATTTTTCAGAGGTATGCATGTGTAGTTATCAATGTTTTATTTTCCGTTTATGGTTATAGTGGGGTGTTTATTTGCCATCCAGATCGCCACCGGTATGAAAAAAACGAATCTTGCGCTACAAATTATAAGTTTGCTTCCATAACAATATTTTAAAAATATTTAACAGGTAAAATT
>NC_053023.1:305447025-305468077 GCF_003073215.2 Triticum urartu
TGGGGGTCATGTCTCGGAGGCATCTGAGGGTTTAGAAAAGATGAGATATAAGAATAGAGGGGGTCTAAAGAGAAAACACTACCCATATGCACATGAGGCAAAAGCAAACAATTCACTTCATTCAATCAAACAAGGGCATACAATCGATCTAACTATCGCAAAAGTGCTCGGACTACTATATTTACATGGTGGACTACTACTACTGATGAGGTGGTCTACTAGAAATATTCTTCGGTTGCAGACTCCATGATATCTGCTCCAGCTTCATCAACATAGTCATCATCGCTACTATCTGCTTCCGAGTCGGTGCCGTCGATGATGATGTAGTCTTCCGGGCTAATTTC
Source organism: Triticum urartu (assembly GCF_003073215.2). Classification (NCBI taxonomy): domain Eukaryota; kingdom Viridiplantae; phylum Streptophyta; class Magnoliopsida; order Poales; family Poaceae; genus Triticum; species Triticum urartu. The sequence goes on from NC_053023.1 coordinate 305,447,370, forward strand.
CTGGGGTTCTTCGTCTTCATCTACTGGCGTAGGGCCTCCCATAAATATTCCAATCTTCTTGATCAGGTCGTCATTCTTCTCCACCAATACTTCAATTTCTTCTTATAATCTTCACGTGTAGCCTTGAGTTCTTCCTCCAGTTCCTTGATTCTAGTCTTAGCCTTCTTCAGATCTATCATGTCGGCGCACATCTGGTTCTCCTGTCGTCGAATGTGCTGGTTTAACTCCTGGATAAAAGCTGCGATTGATCTATCCTTCCTGGTGCTGATCATCTCCCAGTGTTCATCTCGGCGCCCACAAATCTGGTAGATAGTATCCTTGAGATCCTTGCGGTAGACTTCTCCAATGCGTCCCATGGCGATGTGAGCTGCCATGCTCTTTCCTAGACTCCAAGTTGGTGCATCAAAAGAAAACTCTATGGGCTCAGTGACTGGCATGAACGTTTCCTGGAACTTGAACTTGAATCATCCAGCGCTCTTCTTCAGGTAAAGTGGCGTTGTAGGTTCCCGTGAAGCTTGGTACTCCTATGTTCAGGTATCTAGTGACTTCCTTCAAGTGTCGTCCAAAGGGTGTATCTTCATCCGGTTGTGTGAACTTGTTCCTTGCATCCGCCATCCTAAAGAGTAGAAAAGATGAGAGTCAGAAGAGAAGAGAGTGAATAGTGATCTAGGTCTTTAGCTTAGTGGTCGTGTCCTACAGTCAGCGTGTGCTCTGATACCATCTCTGTAGCGACCAGACCTCAAACAGTCTGATCTCTGTGCTCCGGTGTCATCCCTGGATCAGTAATGCTGACACCACACAGTACTCGGAGGATTTGTAACAGAGTAGCAATCACACACTTATTACATCGAGTGTCTCATAAGAGAACTTATTACAATAAATATGGCTTAAGGCCATCTAATAATGATAACAGTGGAAGGCTTGGAAGATAAGTGAGTCCATCAACTCCAACGGCATCACTGAGTATAGAACCACGACCTAAAAACTCCTTAATCATCGTCTGAAAAGTCTGCAACATTAACGTTGCAGCCCGAAACGGGTCAGCACATGGAATATGCTGGCAATTTAACACATAGAGAGTAATGGAATGAAATAACTATACTATATGCATATATGGCTGGTGGAAAGCTCTATGGTTACGGTTTTGTGTAAAGCCAATTTTTCCCTACTACAAAGGAAAAATTTATTTAACTATCATGGTGATTGTTAAACATTGAGAATGGTTGACAGCATTCTCAATCCCAATTAAGCATCATCATTAAACATAACCCAACAAAATTAATTTAGAGTAACATGTTGAGATTCACATGATAATCCAAGTACTAGATACTCAAGATGTCCATAACCGGGGACACGGCTATATGATTAGTTTTTACACTCTGCAGAGGTTTGCGCACTTTTCCCCACAAGACTCGATCGCCTCCGTTTGGTTTCTCGCACTACATGGTGTTTGAGAAGACGGATGACCGAGACATAGTCTTTCAGAAGCGCTAGCACCTTGATCGGGTAGACCGTACCACCTACATCCCCTACATCTGCTAGTCTACCACTGTAAGAGTTCGCACGACTTAGTCAACTATGCTTAGAGCCCATAATAGCTTGTGGCTGCACACGGAAGTTTCTAGTATGAATAGTCTCATGATCCCTTTGAGCCTGGGTGGCGGTCCAAAAGAAAACAGGCAAGTCCTGGAATACCCAGGTACCTCAATCCACCCAGATGTGTGTTTAAGTTGCCACCTTAGATAAACCATTAATTAACAATCTCACATCTGTCATGGATATCACTCACCCAATCCACGTCTACTAGCATAGCATGGCAATAAGCAAACGTAGAAGTAACTCCCAAAGGTTTGAAAATAAACAGGTAATAGGTACTACCTCATCTACTTCCCATCCCACAATTTAATTAGATCCTAATCATGCAATGTGTGAGGATTGATCTAATGCAATAAAACTGGGTAGTAGAGAAGGTATGATCAAAGTGTTACTTGCCTTGCTGATGATCCGGGAAACCTAACGATTCGAGGTAACAGGCGGTGCACTCCGGATACTCTATCGCAAACAAACAAACGAGCATACAATAAGTACTCATCTAATGCACAGGTAAAACTCAAATAAGAGATCTAACCAGAAGGTTCAACTTAAGAACTCCCGTTGGCGAAAAAATCAAATCGAACGAAGCAACGAAAGTCAAACGGCGAAAGACAACAACTTCGTTCTAGTAATCTGGATCTAGGGCAAATTTTACAGTAGCAAAATCTTGTTTAAGTTGATTAAACGGATAGAGGGTTTCGAGACGAAACTCTAGGCGCTTGAATCGCCTGATTCCGATAAACGAGCGAAAAGTTAAACTAAAATGAAAATCAGATCAGGAATCGCGATCAGATAAATCATGGATTTAATCCGAGAAAAAGAAAACTGATGAACAGTTAATCGAATGGACGTTCGTTAACAGAAACTAACCGGAGAACACATTCGCTAAAACGAACGGATCGGTGAACGTTCACTAACTAAATAAACCAGGGAAAAAAATAAACCGATCTAGGGTTTCGAAAAAAAATAAACCAAGGTGGTTTTTTAAAAAAACGAACGGCGAACGGCGGCGGCTATACCTCCGGCGAGGCACTCCGGCGGGCGGGGCGGGGCTCCAGCGGGTGCGGCGCGGCGACGGGAGGCGGGGCGGCGGCGCGCGGCTCGGGCGGCGGCGGCACGGGCGGCGGGCGGCGCGGCGTGGGCGGGCGGCGCGGCTCGGCGGGCGGCTCGGGGCGGGGTGGGTGAGGTGAGGGCGGCGGGGGTCCGGTATTTAAGGAGGGGGTGTGCTGCCTTGGGGGAGGGGGCACGGCGGGGCGGCTCCGAGCCGGACTCGGGCGGCGGCGCGGCTCCGGTCTCCTGGAGGGAGACGGCAGGCGGCGGGGTGGGCCGTCGGCTGGGCCTTGGCCCAGTCGGCGCGCGGCGCGTTTTTTTTAAAAATATTCCGCTTCGGAAGAAAAAAAAAAGAAATACTAAACGGACTCCAAAAATTCCGAAATAAATTTTCACGGGCTTCTAAAATCAAGCCTCACAAGGTGAACATTTATTTGGGACCTAAATGCAATTTTGAAAAACGCATTTTTTCCTAAATTCAAATAAAACACCGAAAAACTCGAAATAAAATCTTATTTGATTTTATTATTAAATCCTCAATATTTCTTTATTTTGGGAAAGTCATTTTATTCCCTCTCTCATATTTTTGTTAATAGAAATAATTGATGATAAAATAAATAAAATCAAAGATCCTATTCTCAAAATTTGAGAGAACTCAAATATGAAAATAACGAAATCCCAACTCTCTCCGTGGGTCATTGAGTTGCGTAGAATTTCTAGGATCAACCAGAATGCAAAAGAAATATGATATGCAACGATGATCTAATGTATAACATTCCAAATTGAAAATTTGGGATGTTACAAGTTCATAGTATCAACTCTATTGGAAAAATTCCATCGATTATATTTGGAGGTTTTGAATTTCCTCTTCCCACTGTCAAGAAGAAATATGATATTCTTATTATTGGGGATGTGCATATCCCCGTTGAGGTAACATAGTGTTATTCGAAATTTCTCCGGTTCCATGTTATTCAGAATCAGTTCGTTAACAAGACTTGATCAACCTTGTTAGTGGATTCTTTTGATGATCATGAGATGGATGAAACTAGAAGGCACAACCTTCTGTACCCCACTCTTACTTTCTGTTATTCATATGAAATAAAAATAAAATAAATATTTTTCTATCTGTTATCTGATTATTCGTGCAATATAAAAATACCTCGAAAATAAAAGTTCTCCAAATGCCCTGAAATTTAAATATGATTTTTTCTAGAATATTTGAGGATTTATGGAACTGAGAACACACCAGGAGGGTCAACCACCTGCCCATGAGGGTGGAGGGTGCGCCCCCTGCCTCGTGGGCCCACGGTGGCCCTCCTCCACTTATTCCTGCACCCACACACTTTCTTCCTCCCAAACACGAATATCCAGCTCAAACCCGAGTCCAAGCTCGTTTTGCTGCCATTTTCGATCTCCTTGCTCAAAGCACCTCTCACAAAACTGCTTGGGGAGATTGTTCCTTGGTATGTGACTCCTCCATTGGTCCAATTAGTTTTTGTTCTAGTGCTTTATTCATTGCAAATTTGTGTTGCTTAGGTGACCCTGTTCTTGAGCTTGCATGTCAAATTTATATGGTCAAAAGTAGTTTTGATGCATGATATAGGCCCTAGGCACTTGTAGGAGTAGTTGCTATCAATATTATTGAGTTTGGTTTACTTTTATTTTGAAGTTACTAAAAATTTCAGACTTTTTCAGAGGAAGAAATATGCTTAGGAAAATGTTCCAAGGTGGTTCTTCAGGGAAGCAAGGACCCAGGCTTGCAATGCGGGATGCTGATGAAGAGCCATCAAGAGACGCTCCAGTGCGTCCTTGTGAGTGGCCGTCTGAGAACTTTATGGATCGAGCGGGAATTAAGGAAGAATCTAACGCATATTTGTGTAATGCTGATATTGTGAGCTTCGAGGAAGAAAAAGTGCAGCCAGTATCACTATCTCACCAGTACCTTTGTGAGGAGGTTTGAATTTTCAACTTCACGCAAGAGGAGGATATACTATTACCAGAGAGGAGGCAGATGAGTACGAGAGGAGAGAGGAGGCCGCTCGTCGCCACGCTGCAGCTCAGCAGGCGATAGCCGCTGCATCTAGTACGACCCACTATATTATGGATATCCGCCAGGCCAGCCGTGGCCATAGACCAACTTAGGCCAAAAGCCTAAGCTTGGGGGAGTACGTATTTCCTACCGACATTACATTTATGTTCACACACTCATTGCTAGATGTCGGTGCTCATACTTTTTCATTGTATCATCCATGCTAGTTTATTTTCATTTTTATGCTTTCTTCTTGTGTGTATAATAAACCTCAAGAAAAACAAAAAAAATTAGTTGTAGTTTTTAATCCGTTTAATTTCCATGCTTGTAGTAATAATTAAAAAGAAAACCCAAAAATATTTCCTGTTCTTCTTTTGCTTGTTGGGAGCTTTCCCGTGTAAATAGTTATATTTCTTTTCTTTTCTTTGGGGGTCGATAGGAGAAGACCATAATTAAATTGTTGAAGTGGCTCTTATATGCATTATTGTCGATCTGACAAAGAGCCCATATTGCCTTGTCTTCTCCTGTTTATTAAAAGCTTGCAGATTCCAGCTTAGTCCAATGCACGTGCACTATTATAACTATTCATATCATTTGGTCATGCAAGTGAAAGGCAATTATGATGTTATATGATGGACTGGCTGAGATGAGAAAAGCTGGTATGAACTCGATCTCTTTTGTTTTTGTAAATATGATTAGTTCATCGTTCCTGATTCAGCCTATAATGAATAAACATGTTTGCAATGACAATTAGAGATCATAGTTTCTTATGCCATGATTGATTAGCTATGAGTTATAATGTTTTACTTTGCGTGCCAACATGCTATTAAAATGGTTATGATGTGGTATGATAGGGTGGTATCCTCCTCTGAATGATTTAAGTGACTTGACTTGGCACATGTTCACGCATGTAGTTGAAACAAAATCAACATAGCCTTCACGATATTTATGTTCATGGTGGATTATATCCTACTCATGCTTGCATTCGGTGTTGATTAATTTTAATGCATGTTCATGACTGTTGTCGCTCTCTAGTTGGTCGCTTCCCAGTCTTTTGCTAGCCTTCACCTGTACTAAGCGGGAATACTGCTTGTGCATCCAAATCCCTTAAACCCCAAAGTTATTCCACATGAGTCCACTATACCTACCTATATACAGTATCTACCTGCCGTTCCAAGTAAATTTGTATGTGCCAAACTCTAAACCTTCAAATAAATATCCTGTTTTGTATGCTCGAATAGCTCATGTATCAACTAGGGTTGTCTGTATCTTCCATGTTAGGCGGGTTATTCTCAAGAGGAGTGGACTCCGCTCCTCACTCATGAGATAAATGGCTGGTCACCGGGATGCCCAAGTCCCATGCTTTATGCAAACTAAATCAAAATAATTGCAAACAAAACTCCCCCTGGGACTCTTGTTAGTTGGAGGCACTCGTTGTTTCGAGCAAGCCATGGATTGATGCTTGTTGGTGGAAGGGGGAGTATAAACTTTACCATTCTGTTTGGGAACCGCCTATAATGTGTGTAGCATGGAAGATATCGCCATCTCTTGGTTGTTATGTTGACAATGAAAGTATACCGCTCAAAATATTATTCACCTCTGTTCAAAACCGAGCTCTGGCACCTCTACAAATCCCTGCTTCCCTCTGCGAAGGGCCTATCTATTTACTTTTATGCTGAGTCATCATCCTCTTATTAAAAAGCACCAGTTGGAGAGCACCGCTGTCATTTGCATTCATTATTGTTAGTTTACATTGAGTATGACTTGACTGGATCTCTTTTACCATGAATTACAATGTCTAGTCAGTCCTTGGTCTTTAAAGGTGCTCTGCATTTATGTTTTGCGGTCTCAGAAAGGGCTAGCGAGATACCATCTTGTTATATCATATTATGATTGTTTTGAGAAAGTGTTGTCATCCGAGATTTATTATTATGGCTCGCTAGTTGATTATGCTATTGATATGAGTAAACTTGAGACCTATGCGTTATTGCGAATGTGGTTAGTTATAATCTTTGCTGAAAACTTGAATGCTGGCTTTACATATTTACAACAACAAGAGCAAACAGAGTTTGTAAAAGTTTTTCTTTATCACTTTCAGTTTGTCAACTGAATTGCTTGAGGACAAGCAAAGGTTTAAGCTTGGGGGAGTTGATACGTCTCCAACGTATCTACTTTTCCAAACACTTTTGCCCTTGTTTTGGACTCTAACTTGCATGATTTGAATGGAACTAACCCGGACTGACGCTGTTTTCAGCAGAATTACCATGGTGTTATTTATGTGCAGGAGCAAACGTTCTCGGAATGACCTGAAACTTCACGGAGCCACTTTTCAGAAAATAAGAAAAATACCTGCCAAAGATGAAGGCCAGGGGGCCCACCACCTCTCCACGAGGGTGGGGGCGCGCCTGCCCCCCTAGGGCGCACCCCCCTACCTCGTGGGCCCCCTGTTTCCTCTCCGACTCCAACTCCATATATTGAGTTTCGGGAGAAAAAAATCAGAGAGAAGAAATCATCGCGTTTTACGATACGGAGCCGCCGCCAAGCCCTAAAACCTCTCGGGAGGGCTGATCTGGAGTCCGTTCGGGGCTCCGGAGAGGGGAATCCATCGCCATTGTCATCATCAATTATCCTCCATCACCAATTTCATGATGCTCACCGTCGTGCGTGAGTAATTCCATCATAGGATTGCTGGACGGTGATGGGTTGGATGGGATCTATCATGTAATCGAGTTAGTTTTGTTAGGATTTGATCCCTAGTGTCCACTATGTTCCGAGATTGATGTTGCTATGACTTTGCTATGCTTAATGCTTGTCACTAGGGCCTGAGTGCCATGATTTCAGATCTGAACCTATTATGTTTTCATCAATATATGAGTGTTCTTGATCCTATCTTGCAAGTCTATAGTCACCTTTTATGTGTTATGATCCGTTAACCCCGAAGTGACAATAATCGGGATACTTACCGGTGATGACCGTAGTTTGAGGAGTTCATGTATTCACTATGTGTTAATGCTTTGTTCCGTACTCTATTAGAAGGAGGCCTTAATATCCCTTAGTTTCCGTAAGGACCTCGATGCCACGGGAGGGTAGGACAAAAGATGTATGCAAGTTCTTTTCCATAAGCATGTATGACTATATTCGGAATACATGCCTACATTACATTCAATGAAAGAGCTAGTTCTGTGTCACCCTAGGTTATGACTGTTACATGATGAACCACATCCAGCATAATTCTCCATCACTGATCCATTACCTACGAGCTTACCATATATTATTCTTCGCTTATTTACTTTCGCGTTGCTATTGCTATCATCACTACAAAATACCAAAAACATTACTTTTACTACCGTTACCACTACTATCATATTACCTTGCTACTAAACACTTTGCTGCAGATATTAAGTTTCCAGGTGTGGTTGAATTGACAACTCAGCTGCTAATACTTGAGAGTATTCTTTGGCTCCCCTTGTGTCGAATCAATAAATTTGGGTTGAATACTTTACCCTTGAAAACTGTTGCGATCCCCTATACTTGTGTGTTATCAAAGCGTTTGACAATCCGGTTGATGTAGTCGAACTTCTTCTCGTTCTGACCGATCAAGCATCGAACGTACGGCACCTCCGAGTTCTGCACACGTTCAGCTCGATGATGTCCCATGAACTCTTGATCCAGCAAAGTGTTGAGGGAGAGTTCCTTCAGCACGACGGCATGGTGACAGTGATGGTGAAGTGATCCGCGCAGGGCTTCGCCTAAGCACTACGTGAATATGACCGGAGGCGTAAACTGTGGAGGGGGTGCCGCACATGGCTAGGAATCAATGTTGTGTGTTCTAGAGGTGCCCCCTCCCACATATATATAGGTGGGAGATGGAGAGGGGCTGCACGGGGCGCCCCAAGTAGGAGTAATCCTACTTCGGCGCCTCCCACAAGTCGCCCCCCCCCCTTCCATAAGTGCCCGGACCCTCCCCTTTCCTTCTCCCTTCCTTTCATTCTCCTCCTATTCATCCTATAGGGGGCGCACCAGCCCCTTCGGGGCTAGTCTGTCCCTCTCTTGGCCCATTAGGCCCATATAGCTTGTCGGGGATTGCCCGAAACCCCTTCCGGTGACCCGATACATACCCGGTACCCCCGGAACACTTCCGGTCTCCAAATACTATCGTCCTATATATGAATCTTTACCTCTCAACCATTTCAAGACTCCTTGTCATGTCCGTGTTCTCATCTGAGACTCTGAACAACATTCGGTCACCAAATCACATAATTCATATAATACAAAATCGTCATCGAACGTTAAGCGTGCGGACCCTGCGGGTTCGAGAACTATGTAGAAATGACCGAGACACCTCTCCAGTCAATAACCAACAGCGGAACCTGGATGCTCATATTGGTTCCCACATATTCTACGAAGATCTTTATCGGTCGTACCGTAATGACAACATACGTTATTCCCTTTGTCATCGGTATGTTACTTGCCCGAGATTCGATCGTCGGTATCTTCATACCTGGTTCAATCTCGTTACCGGCAAGTCTCTTTACTCGTTCCGTAATACATCATCCCATAACTAACTCATTAGTCACATTGCTTGCAAGGCTTATTATGATGTGCATTACCGAGAGGGCCCAGAGACACCTCTCTGATACTCAAGAGTGACAAATCCTAATCTTGATCTATGCCAACCCAACAAACATCTTCGGAGATACCTGTAGAGCATCTTTATAATCACCCGGTCACATTGTGATGTTTGATAGCACACAAGGTATTCCTTCGGTATCCGGGGGTTGCATAATCTCATAGTCAAAGAAATATGTATATGACAAGAAGAAAGCAATAGCAATAAAACTTAACGATCATTATGCTAAGCTAACGAATGGGCCTTGTCCATCACATCATTCTCCTAACGATGTGATCCCGTTCATCAAATGACAACACATGTCTATGGTTAGGAAACTTAACCATCTTTGATTAACGAGCTAGTCTAGTAGAGGCATACTAGGGACACCGTGTTTTGTCTATGTATCCACACATGTTTTTCAAGGATGCGTCAAGAGCTTGACGCATCAGAAGCATAGATAGGAAGTGCCAAGAATGGCAAACAAGTCTTTACAACTCCACGGCTTACAAAGCCAAAAAGATGATCCACATGTGGATCACTCGCCGCTATCCAACCTCACTACTCTACGTGGCAAAGAGCCGTGCTCACGGAGCAAACCCGCGACCCTCCAGTCCTGCCCCTCCTCGTCAATCCTCCTAAGCACTACATCTGCCGAGGGGGAAGCACCATTGAACACTATGTCATTCCGGCGTCTCCAGATCGTCCATGCCACAAGGGTGACCACCGTCCAAATCTCTTTCCTTAGCTGCTTCTGCGGAGTGAGGGCAGTCCACCATTGCACCAAGGTAGCATCTGCCGTAGGCATCCAAGAGGGCTTACCCCACGCATTGGTAATACAGGACCAAACTTGCCTAGCAAACACACACCCCAACAGCAAGTGGTCAATGGTCTCCTGGGCTTGGTCACAAAAAGGACATGCGGAGGGGTGAGGCAAGTGACGTCATTGGAGTCTATATGTTGTCCAACATCTGTTCCACGTCGCAAGCCACGCAAATACCTTGCAAGTAGCCGGCGCCCTGGATCTCCAGATCTGAGTAGCACCGTTCGCCTCAATCCTACCCGCAAAACACGCCATGTAAGCATATTTAGCCGAGAACTGCCCAGTGCTGTCCCAAGCCCAATGGATCCTATCCTCCATCCCTGGCGTGAGATCCACATCCTGCATCCTGTCCACCAGAGCAATGAACTCGAGCAGAACACGCGTATTCATGTCCGGGGAAATGTCTTGCCACCATCCTTCCACCATGGCCTGCCTCACCGTCTTAAGCCGTGCTGGCTTTCTCACAAAAGCATACAGGTTAGGCATTAGCTCCTCAATATGGCCATCCTAGAGCCACCAATCAGTCCAGAAGCGCGCTGATTCGCCGTTTCCAAGCACTCAATGTGTTGTCGCTCTGTAGATCCCCAAGGACTCGCACGATACTTGCAAATTGAACTTGTTCCAAGGTCTGTGGGGGTCAGTTCTCTCGAGCCATGGCCATCTTGCCCGCAGCGCCGCGTTCAACAGTCTCAAATTGGGAATCCCCAGGCCGCCGAGCTCGTTGGGTGTGCAAACCTGATCCCAAGCCACCAGACATTGGCCTCCCTGCACGTCTCGACGCCCCTTCCACAGAAATCCACGGTAGATCTTGTTGGTTGTTGTAATAGTCTTGACAGGCAGATCGATCGCCATCATGGCATGAATAGGCATGGAGGCAAGCGTAGTACAAAGGAGCTCCAGCCTGCCTGCATAGAAGAGAAGCCTGGCCTGCCAGGCAGGCAATCGGTCAGCCATCTTGTCGATCAGGTACCGTAATTGCATGGCCGATATCTTCCGTAAACCCAAGGGCAGCCCAAGGTACTGACAGGGCCAACCAAGCACCTGACACTCCATCTCGGTGGCGATCTCAAGCACCTGCTCCTCCGTACATCTGATTGGGTGGGCGGAACTCTTGATTAGATTCGTGTGTAGGCCCGACACCGCGCCTAAGTCGCGAAGCAACACCGTGCATGCCCTAAGACTCTGCAGATCCGGCTTGATGAAAGTAACCACGTCGTCAGCATATATGGACGTGGTACTCCGAAGGCCATTGGGCGCGAGAGGCTGTAGCACCCCAGCCACTGAGGCCGAGCGCAGGAGGTGGTGAAAGAGCTTTCCATCACAGGACAACAGACAGTGGCGAGCTGGGTGCCCCTGCGCAGGCCCTGTCTGTTGTAGATGATCTCGTCGGGAATGCCATTGAGCAGCACCCTAGTGGAAGAAGATGCAAGTAAACCGGCAATCCACGACGTCCACTTGACTCCAAATCCCATGTGCCTTAGCACATCCATCAAGAAGGCCCAGTTCACCGTGTCGAAGGCCTTCATAATATCTAGCTTGAGCATCACCGCATCCTTCTTAGTGGCATGTAGCTTCCTAGCCAGCCCTTGCTGAACGCGCTCTAGTGCGCCCCGACCAAGTCTGGCATCTCCTCGGCCAACCAAATAGCCAACACCTTCGCCACAAGCTTCGGGAAACTATGTATCAAGCTGATGGGTCGGAACTCTCGGATCTCCATCGCGGCTGCCGTCTTGGGTAGCAAAGTGATGAAGGCCTGATTAATGGACGTGAGACCATGGAAATCCAGTCTCTGTAGGGTACCGAACGCCTCCATCACGTTGTCCTTAATGACCGGCCAACAAGCCACATAAAACCTGGCCGAGAACCCGTCGGGCCCCGGCGCCTTGTCCAAGCCTTGCGCGCGCACCGCGGCTAAAACTTCCTCCTCAGTGAAATCACGGTCCAAATGATCTAGGACCTTACGTGGCATACCAATTTCCTCCATGTTGAGCGTGAAATCCCTCTCAGCAGACTCCCCAAGCAAACGGGAGAAGAAGGAGTCCACGGCCTCGGCCATAACCTCGTGATCAGCAGTCAGAACTCCATCCACCCGAAGCTTGGGGATGTAGTTTTTTCGACGACGGTGACTAGTGTGGGCATGAAAATATTCCGTGCACGCATCCCCCTCCCGCAGCCGCAGAACCCTAGACCGCTGCCTAGCGATCGTGCGCTCAAGCTAAGCCAAACCCAACAGCTTATGCTTGAGCAGCCTCCTGAGCTCCATTTCCTCCATCGTAAGGAAACGACTCTCCATGGCGACATCGAGTCGCAAGATGACCTCATTGGCGATGCGGATTTGCTGCTTGACACTTCCGGCGTACTTGTTGCTCCAACTGGCCAAGCACTTGGGCGTAGCCTTTAGCTTGGCCGCAAGTCTCTTGAAAGGATTCCGCACCCACGGCTGACTGCTCCACGTGCGACTGAACCACGTCCTGGAAACCATCTATCTTCGTCCAAAAGGACTCGAAGTGAAATCGCCGACCTCTCCGCAAGTTGGCCTCAAGCACCAGGTGCAACAGATAGTGGTCGGAAACACCCGTGCTGAGCGCAGAGAGGAACGATGTTGGGTATAAGTCCTCCCACTCCACAGACACAAGCACTCTGTCCAACTTCTCCAACGTGGGCGTTGAGCGCTCATTCGACCAGGTGTACCTCGTGCCGTTAAGGTAGACCCCATGCATGTCCAAATGCGAGATGCATCTCCTAAACCGCCCCATCATCTGCCTATTTATTCTGTCGTTGCTCTTGTCGGACGGGTCCGCAATCAGGTAGAAATCACCGGAGAGCATCCAGGGACCTGCATGTAAATCCCGGATCTCCCTAAGCTCCTGCATGAAAACAATCTTCTCCGCGTCCTCCTAGGGCCCGTACACCCTGGTGAACCACCAACCAACCGACTCCAGACATTGCACCCATGTCGTGACCGAATTGTCCGTGACATGGGGGTTTGAAAGCTGCACACCACTCGACTTGGCTGCCAACAGAACGCCACTGCGTGTCCCCACCGCAGGCACGTAGAAGAACTGATCAAATGCCAGCCCAAGGCATTGTAGCACTAGCGCAGGGGTCATGTCCTGGATTTTTGTTTTCTGAAGGCAAACAACACTCGCTCCCGAGCCCGAAATGACGTTATTTATAGCATTGCATTTCGCCGGGTTGTTCATCCCGCGTACATTCCACACCACCACAACCTGGCTCGGATCAGCCATAGAGAAGGCCTACGAGCAACCAAGAGGGCAGCACCTAATACAATTCTAGCATGAATAATAAACATTTATCATGATATAAGGAAATATAAATAACAAGTTTATTATTGTCTCTAAGGCATATTTCCTTCAATTTTATCCACCTTCTTTTGTTGAGGTGTGCTTTTCCCCGCCCACCCAACCCTGTTTTTCCTTCTAGAAGTCAGAATGTTCAGCCAAGGCAAGTGTTTCTTCTCCGCACTTAAGACCTACCTACGGTGTCGGTGACTTGCTTCAAGTGCATGGAGTTCAAAGACATTGTTCTCGTTACTTTGAGGTTAATTCAACTGCTGCAAAAGTGTCATTTGATAATGGTATTTTGGGGACCATGTTTGCTTGACCGGCGTTATGAAATCTTCACCGCCAACAAGAGCCTCAAATATATCTTTTCCCAGCTTAATCTCAATCTTCGGCAAAGGCGTTGTGTGGATTCAATCTCGGATTTTGATCTTGGTATATCTCATACTCTGTGCAAAGAAAATGTCATCACCGCTGCTCTTAGGTGCAAGCGTGGTATAATAATATATTAATTCTTTAACTGTCTCATTCTTTGCCTGTGAAGCATTCCGGAAGCTAAACTATTCAAGGCTCTTACATTCAACGCAGTTTTGCTTGCCTGGAAGTTTAGGGCACCGGTTTTAAACACACATGACACTTCATCAGTGTACGAGTCCTTCAAATAGATGATGCAAGGTTGGTGTCGAAAAATGATTTTAGGGCAGGAGCGAGAATGTTTTTGGGTATCAGAAAATTCAGATGATGTAAAACCGGTGCCTAAACTTTCAAACATGAACCGGTTTTAGACATGAATTTGGTCTGTATTTGGTTTTTCGCATGTACTCCCTCCGTAAACTGATATAAGAGCGTTTAGAATACTAAAATAGTGATCTAAATATTTTTATATTAGTTTACAGAGGAAGTATTTGGTTTGTATTTGTTGCGTATTAACGGAAACTCGCACGAAAATAACAGATGAAGTCGATCAAGTTTCTCAATCAAACGCAGGGACGCTGTGAATTCCCGATAGCAAAAGCGCAATACCTTTTTACTAGTACAGCTGGAGCAGATGCCAACCTTAGTTGAGTACCGCCATCGAAAAAGCACCCGGGCTAGTGTAGTACTCCTCGGAAGTTGCCTTTGGTGACCAGATTCAACCATTCTCGGTACTACTACATAGCATCACATTTGACCAACAGAGCTCGAATTGAATTAAGTTGGTGTATCACGCGGCCAACCGCGCCAGGGCCTCGCCGGCATGCTCCCCGGTGGACTGCCGGAGCCGGCGGTAGTCGTCGTAGCCGAAAGTCCTGAAGAGGCGGTGGCTGTCGGCGCCGACGAAGGCGTCCGGCGCGCGGACCACGTCGTCCTTGGGCGCCAGCAAGAAGAGCGCGATGGAGACCCGCGGCACCGCCGCCACACACTGCACGCGGTGCCTCACGTTGTGCAGCGCCCCGTTGCTCCACGCCTACACTAGATGCACACACGGATACAGAGAGTCGAAGTCAAACGTGGGAGACGTACGTAGGGAGGCCAGAAGATGGAGGCATCCTACTGTACTATACTGTACCGTGGCGACGTCGCCGAGGTTGACGAGGAAGGTGCCTGGGACGGGTCCACGGGCGCGAACTCGCCGGTGCCCGGGTCCGCCACCTCGAGGCCGCCGACGCGGTCGTCCTCGTGGAGCACGGTGAGGAAGCCGGAGTCCGTGTGGACCTGCACGCCGGTCTCCCCCACGGTGTCCGGTGTGTAGTTGTACCTGTTGATGCGGAACCGGCACGGCCAGTCCTGGAACATGCGGTCGGCCTCGGGCTCCTCCAGGCCGAGGCTCACGGCCAGCTTCGCCGCCACGTCCACGATTAGCTCGTGTGTCTTCTCCGCGTACCTCCTAATGGTCTCCCTGCACAAGCACAAGAACCTCCGAGCGTCACCACCTCGGGCTCGAGGCAGCCGACACAGGAAAGAAACGGCAAGAAAGGCACCTGAGCACGTCCGTACCTGATGTGCGGTGGCGCGTGGAGGGAGGCGCAGAAGGCGTCGACGTCGGCGGGGGACGCGGCGTCGTAGAGGCCGAACGCCTCGTAGAGCGGGTTCGTTGGCGCTCGGCGCGACGTAGCCGCTGCCGGAGATGACGTCGGCGTTGCGGAGCTTGGCATCGTCGGGGAGATCGAAGAGGGCGCGCACGGCAGTGTTAGCCAGTCAAACTCCTCTCTCACACCTCTCCTCTACATGCACGACTGCATGATCCCATGATCTCATGCACGTCGCCACCCACGGCGCTCCGTGCCCCTGTTGTAACATATACACTTGTATATAATGAGAGCTACGCCATCGGCAGCATCTAAGGTGCGACTGCCCATTCATTCTCCCTCTCACATGGTATCAGACGCTGGGTCTCTCCCTCGCCTGTAAACCTCCATCGCTCCCTCTCTCACCGGCGCATGGCGACGCGCCGCCCCCTTCACACCTCGTCTCCCCACCCCTCCTTTCCACCACGGGCCTTCGGCGGCTTCGCCGCGACACGGCGCGACCGCGCGCCCCGTACCTCACTCCTCACGCCTGCCCGCGTTTGGGCAGGGTGCTCTCGTTCGTCCCGATCTCATGCCTCCTCCTCTACAGCCGCCCCCAAATCCCACTCATCTGGCCGCTGTCTTCATCAACCACACGTCCCCATCGTGCTCTCTCTCAAACCCCCCCCCCAATTTCTCCCACTGGCGCATTCTCTTCGAGGTCACCTTCCAGAAACATGGCGTCACCGACCACATCTCCGGTTCACCTCGGGCCGGAGACCCGCTCTGGATCCAAGATGACGCTCATATCGTGTCTTGGCTCTACAACCGCGTCTCCCCGGAGGTCTTCGGCCTCATCCATCAGCGCGGCGCCACTGCCGCCGCCGTCTGGGAGGCGATCTGCAACATCTTTCTGGAGAACACTGAGCATCAGGTGGTGTTCCTCTCCACCGAATTTCGCTGCATCGACCAGGGGGCGTCCTCCATCCTCTCCTACTTCGCGCATCTCAAGGACTGCGCCACCATCCAGGATCGCGATCAGGTTCTAAACATGTGCCGTGGCCTTCACCCCCGGTTTCGCTATGCTGTCCCGATCCTGATGATACAGACTCCGTTCCCCTCGCTTCTCCGCTGCCGGGCGTTTCTTCTCCTTGAGGAGAGTCGTCTCGCCGCAGACACCACCACCGAAACTGCTCTCCACGCCGCCCGCGCTCCCAACCCCACCCCCAGCCCCGGAGGCGTGCGCGGGGTGGCGCGGCGGGCAAGGGCACTCCGCTGGAGGCGGTGGACAGGCAGCTCCAACCACGGGGGGCCAGGCGGAGGAGCATGCGGAGTTGGCGCGCGGACGGCAAGGGCTCGGCGGGGCCAGTTTCCGGCTGACGGCGGGGCGGGCACCAGCAACGCACCCCGGTTCGCCATTCTGCGCTCCCTGGACCAGCATAGTACCGTTCTAGCCCTTTTTGCAATCGTGGGTCCCCAGCACAGGCAGGCCGGCTCCTCGGCCCCGATCACACAAGGCGTGCAAGCCCATTCGCTGGCGACGGGCCACAACCAGCATGTACATCGCGTGTGCCTCCCAAAAAGGAAGCAACCGCGGCGAATCTGGCAGCCCCAGGTGCATGGTGCATCCGCTCTAATCCTCTAGTATCGCCGCTACGAACCTGGCAAGGTGGTAAACTCTCCGGCCCAGCGTGGGACCAGAGCGTGCTAGTGCACCGAGCTCAACGCAAACAAAAAAAAAAACAAAGAATGACGCAAATGGCAAGCAAAACAAGCAGCAAACGCGCCTACCCACGATCCGGATACGATGTCGGATACGGGGAGCCACTCCCACGATAGCTGCCTTCCATCGTCCGGGATGCTTTTCTCCATCCCTCTAAATACTTTCACTCATCGACCATCAGATGGTCGGCGCGTCGCAGTCGCGCTTGCAGTTCAGCCACTGCCGTGCCACACCCAATAACGCACCACCACCCACCATGCGTCAACTTCACGCACGTTCTATATATTACCCTAACCTCATTCTTAAACCTCATCTCTGTTAAGAAGCTAGCTCAGCGAAACTCTTAATGTGGAAGTTGATTGATCTTGGCTTTCTATAAGGATCAGTAAGAAACGAAAAAAAGAAAGGTGATCTCCAGGTTGAACTGGGGCCGACGATGAGCTTCTACCCAACAGTCGCTCACTCACGTACGCGCCGAGCGACCCTCACTCGCCGAAACTTGTCAAGGAGCTACGGGCACCAACAGCCTTAGTCACCTCGGTGTCCCGAATCCTCACCACACCCTTCGCAGTCTGCTCATTGATCACCCGAGGACAACTGCGTCGGCTGTTCTGTATCATGCCTGTGAAATTAGGAAAGAGCACTAAGGCTCCCATTTTCTTTATCTGACAGTCTGATTTCCCTTTTCAACTTCGCATTGTGATGTATGGAGCACTCACCTACGATGAGTGTTTCTGGATGTCAATACTATCTCCTTGTGCTCGACAAACTATAGCCACTTTGCTTGGACTTTCCCTCTTCGGACACAAGTCTGACGTTTTTCCCCACCCTACGCGCCTTTCTCCAGTTCACGCGCACAGTTCAACCTGCCTGTGCTCCATCCAGACTAGACAATTGGCAGAGGATTCGGACAAACTCGACCCGCCAAAAGCGCTCTTGCCTCGTCGCTCCACTCGAGCAACCGTCCTACCGCATTGTACAAACATGACCGTAAGCACACTCTCATGAACCGGCCGATGCTGAGCGTGCACTCCGTAACTCTCACGCATCTCATATCGGCTCTCTTAGTACGTGAAAGCACAACATGGCATACGCAATACGTGAGGCAGAGCGCTTCAGACGAAGCAGACATAATCACTCATCACACGTACGGACCCTGCCGACACCCCGACCAACCATACACCTTCTATCGTCACTTCTGGACAGATTTCCCAGATAACTCTCGTCTGATGTCTCTTCAGGTGTGTGCTAATAATGCTGACTACCCAACCTCACAAGCCCACACGGCACACAAATGGTGCAGTCAACGCGCCTCTTACACCTTGGGTCATATTCCATCAGGACTACTCATTCTTGACACAAGGGCTATTGACATATCTCAACCGCGCCAACTGGTCTCGCTGTGATCACTCGCGTCACGTCATTTTTGAACAGTACTGTTCTACCCCTTCCACAGCTCCTCCCTCCTCAGAAAAAACGGACAGTAGATCCTCATTGATGCCAACGATGCGGCAGTGCATCACACTTACACCCAGCCAAACATAGACTCACAGACAATCGCACACCCACATGAACGCTCCGGATCTGCCGACCTACTCAAACTGCACCACCACCACATAGCAAGAACCTGGAACCACCCCACGCGAAGGCGCGGCAAAGGAAGGGGGATAATTGCAACCACGCAAGAGAATTTCCAACACCCAAGCCACGGGGCACCTTGCCGCAGCCTATCGCCAGAACTACGCGCAAATACAAGCGCAAAATCAAAAAAACCCACTATCCTCGGAATTACACCGCCCGATTCGAACGTGACCACTGCCACTTTCCGCGGATCGCCCGCCAGATTCCACCTGCTGCCAGCGTATCCTCCCGAAAACTCCCTTACCTAACCCAGCCGACCACTGCCGAGCCTGCAATTGCCCGCTTCCCTCCTACACGCCGGCGGGCTACGCCTCCATCTGGCTCTCGTTTTACACATGGCATGGTACTCGCGTCGGCGTGGCAAGTCTTCCAACCCTAAATACCACAAAATTCCACGGCACTACTTCCGCTTCATTCTCCATACCCAATAAGCCCATACGTTGCTGCAGTTAACGAATCCGTGCTTGGTTTAGGTCATGCTATGCTAGGTTACGAGAGCGTTCCATGGAAAAAAATAAAACCCGACAAGATTCCTGGTGTAACACCCGGATATGACGTTTCCCAATATGTACTCCAACTCTTGCCGTTTCCGGCGTTAAGTTATTTTATTTTCTCGGTTCGGGTTTTTGTCTCCGTGTGTTGTTATCGTTGTCATGGCATCTCATATCATGTCATCATGTGCATTGCATTTGCATACGTGTTCGTATCTCATGCACGAGCATTTTCCCCGTTGTCCGTTTTGCATTCGGGCGCTTCGTTCTCCTCCGGTGGTCATTTCTAGCTTCTTTCGTGTGTGGGGATTAAACATTTCCGGATTGGACCGAGACTTGCCAAGCGGCCTTGGTTTACTACCGGTAGACCGCCTGTCAAGTTTCGTATCCATTTGGACTTCGTTTGATACTCCAACGGTTAACCGAGGGACCGAAAAGGCCTCGTGTGTGTTGCAGCCCAACACCCTTCCATTTTGGCCCAAAACCCACCTAAACCCTCTCCATCATCTAGAGCGTTCGATCACGATCGCGTGGCCGAAAACCGCACCTCATTTGGACTCCTAGCTCCCTCTACCTCTATATATAGACCCCCTCCTCGAAATTCCCGGATCTCCTCTCTCCCTAACCCTAAAAATCAGCTCCGCCGCCATCGGACACGTCCGGCCGCAACCGGACGTCGTCGCCCGCTCCGCCGGACCTATCAGCAAGCGCCACGTGGGCGCCGAGCCCCACTTCCGCCGCGAAGCCCGCCGGGCCCGTGGCCGGCCCGCTCGCGCGCCCGGGCCAGAGGCGCCCCGCGCCGCGCCGCCTCATCCGCTACCTCGCGCCGCCGCCCGCGCCCGGAGCGCCTCGCCGCGCCGCCGTCGCCGTCCGGTCGCCGGCGCCGCCTCCGCCCGACCGGCGTCCTCCTCGCCGCCCCATCCCGCCGGCCGCCGCCGCCACCGCCACCATCTCCGGCCTCTCCTCCTCCCCGCGGCCCCGAGAACCTCTCCGGCGAGCTTCCCCAACTCCGGCCGGCAAACTCGCGAACTCACTCCGGCCATCCTCGGGAAACGCCAGATCCAGATCTGTGTCTCGTCTGGGTTGACTTTTACCCCCGAAACCCTAGTTCATTGCTCTGTTCATCGCATCAACTTTGCATCCGTAGCTCCGTTTTTGGGCATATAGCATATCAAAATGTTTCGTCTCAGAGAGTACATCATTTCATTCCATTGCATCATTTTCATTTGATTCATCTTGATGCCCGAAATGCTGTTAGAAGAGTGCTACTTGAGATAATTGTCAGATCTGCTGCTCCATTTAGAGTATTTGTCATTTTTGCCATGATTATTGTGTGCATGATATGCCCATGAGCTCTACATATGTTTTGTTAAGGGTTTTGCCATCTTTCCAGAGGTGCAACCCATGTATTTTTGTGATGTGTGTGGTGACTAGCACAAGCTTGCAAAGTGAGGCACTT